>NC_138531.1:59418411-59684535 GCF_964234715.1 Podarcis melisellensis
CAGAGTAGTTCCAGCTTGCAAAGAGCTTTATTGTTGTGTTTGTATGCATCTGAAGCAAGTGGGGGCTAAAGTTTTAGGGAAATGGTGGGCTTGACTCAATTTTTCCATACACATCATGGAAAGACAGGCCTAATCTGCAAAGGTCACATAATCTGGAAGACCATGTAAAAATATTTTAACTGCAAAAACACTGCACAGTTTGAAAGAAAATAAAATCTAGTTTTACTAAAGACTCATTAAAAACTGTGATTTCTGGCAAACGTATTCGTAACTGTGTTATATTCTAACAGAGGTATGTTTAACTGAGAAACAGTATCCCTTTTGTTGAACCAAAGAGGAAAATCTTGTTTCCAAGACACACATTACAAATTCTTACTAAACTCTTTCAAGCAGCTTGCCAAAATGTTAAAACACTTCTAGTACAAATTTAGACCACTGATTCATTCTTAATAACTTGATTGATATTGTAACCTAATATGTGATCTGTGTTTTATCCTGCTTTTTGGGAGCTGCATTTCTAATAGTTTCTTATATAAATTACATCTTAATTACTTTTAAAAACCAAGGTGGCACTTACATTAGAGTCTTGAATGTATGGTCATGTTTAAAGTTATGACACACTTTTTCCACTCTTGAGAGCCTGAGAAGCAGCAACAATGAGGTTATCATGTATACTATTTACCATTTTTGACAGATGGATTGGGTGAGTGAGCTGTATAAGGTTTATAACCACTCACTTATTTTCAGCGCTTTTAACCTTTGGTTAAAAGGGGATTCATAGGAGGATCAATGCTTTGAATGAACACATCCAAGAAGTGTAAAGACTCAGCTATGCATGCTGATTTTCCATATGATCATATAAAAGATTATCAGGTCGATCTCAGTTGATTTTCTATGACATTACAAGCAACAGAGGTTGTGCATACATTTGCTAAATTCACTCAACCAGCATGAAGAATGGAAAAAAAGAAATTATTTAGCTTCTACTATTCCAATAAATATCTAAAGGTACACAGTCCTAATGTATCCATTCTGAGACTAGCTGGATGACTTTAATGGTCTTCCCCCAAGCATATAAAATTGTGAAATAACTTCTGAAGCATTGTTGAAGACATATTTAGTAGCACAGTGATCCTAGTGTTCTCTCTCCAACACACCTACAAATCTGGAGGCCACTCCCTACCACCACTGCCCATTTTGCATTATCTTCTGAAGACAGAAGAGCAGTACAGGACAGAAATGGTGCTGCCAAAAAGACAACCAAATAGGCACCAGGTGATAATGTAAGAACAGCAAAGGAGACAGTCCAAGGAATGTAACAGAAATATGAGTCTCAGTTGGAATAAGTGAGATATATTTGCACCACTGTGCTTGCAGCTGAATTGACTATGGAAGAGAATACTTACAAATGCTTGGTCAGTTGAATTTGGCTTGATTCCAATCAACTTATGGTTCTCTGAAATGTCAAGTGATTCTATATATCACTTTTGTGGCAGGGGCCAAAAATAAACATTGCTTCAAGGTACAACTAGTTACAGTGGAACCAATTTATCCATAGTCCCTGCCAGCCATTTTAGCTTGTTATTAAATCTCACTGACAGTTGTTCAACTGTTTTTATTATATTTATGTCATGGTATGTTATCATTGAAAACATCACTGGAAATTAAAAATTGGTTGGTCCATTCAGAATCTTGTTCTAAGTCTATATTTACCCAAAGCAAATGTTTCACAGAAAAGTAGAAAGTGCTGCAGTTTTAACTCAAAAATACATTTTAGGCTATTAACCATATGACTATCATAAAGCAAGTAAAATAAATGACTTAATAATTAGCAAATTAATTAGTTTCTAAGGTGAGTCTTCCCTTCCTTTAAAACATAAATAAAGAAAATTTATGGACCACCAAAGACTGAGAACATAAAGACAAAAAGTAGTAAACAACCGGAGCTTTATTATACAGTCAATCCTTGAACACTGCTAAGTAGTAAGGTCTGTAGTGTTAAAACACAACTGTCCTGGTAAAAACATCTGCAATAGATTACATAAGAGAATAAGTATAAAAAAGAGAAAATATTAATCTTAGGACAGAAATATATCCTTATTAGTTTAAGAACACATTGTTGACTAATTATAGCTTTATACATGAATATTTTAGAGATATTTTAATGTTATCAAACCTATTCAGTTGGCTCTTTTGCCAGCTCTTCTCTAGAAAATAGGTTTTCATATCTTTTTAAGGTGTGTTCTTATTGCTGATTGAAGGGCAGGGGAAGGACGCTAGGATGCCACGTATGTGCCCTTCTTCTGCCAGAGAGGGAAGTCCACCAGTGAGACAACTTTTCCATTGCTGATGGTCCCTCAGTAGGCCTGTGGAAAGCTCTGAGGCAGGCACAGTAAATTCTTCCCATCCCAGCTGGGGTGGGAAGGAAAATATCCCCTCTTCCCACCCTGGTGACAGTGAAATAGCAGGGCAAAGGATGTAGTCATTGAACTTGCATGAAAATAAACTTCCCCACACACCACAATAAGGTAGGATTGCTCATTTTACATCTTGAATCTGCAAGGCTGGTGACAGAATTGCCTCTAATTCCTAAAATAGCTCCTGTATGCTGAAGATGAAAAACTGAAAAGAAGTGTTAACCTGACTGTGCACAAGTTAAAATTTGTCTGTATCACTGTTAATTTTTGTTTATATATTTTAAAACATATTTACGCCCCTTAATGTTATATAACTATAAGTGGTTTACACAAAAATAATAAAAAAACATAGCAGATAACGTTCCTAAAACCAGGCAATAACAGGTATAACTGAGTAGTATACAAAAAATTAAAAGGTTGGAGACCAGGAAACCATATATGTTTTTAACAGGTGTTTAAAATCCACTACAATCTCTGCTTTGTGAAAAACTCAAGAGAGAGCATTCCAGAGGGTAGGTGCTATTACTAAAAGTCCTACTTCCATGTTAACACCAAATGACAATTCACTAGTCATGAAATGACTGCCTGGGTCACCTCAAATGACCTTAAGATCAGCTTGGTCTATATCGTTAGTGGTGGTCTGCATTTTCCCACAAAATACTGCATAAGTCTTGAAAACTAAATATTAGTGGCATGTTCCATTTCCTTCTGGACTTATTGTTTAGATACAGTAATCCCCAAAGGGCTCAAATAAATGAGCGCATAAATAAATAAATAAATCTCTTTTGAAATATCTCACTGTGATCCAGGTGGCTAACTGACAAAAGAGACTTGGTATATGTAAAAACAACCTACATAGATGTTCACACTGTTGATTCCAGTTAATCTGGGAATATTTTTTCCTGTTTGACCAATCTAAGCAGCTAAATCAGAATAATCTGATTCCAAAATAATTACAAATATGAAGAAAAATGTTTGCAGCTGCAGAAAGAAAATGACAATTTTATGGAAATGCATAAGTATTTGTGTAATTAAATCTTACACGCATTAGGCTGGAATCCCTGCCCACAAGTTACTGCTAATGGTAACTTTTGTCTTGAAGGGGGGAAATGTTACAAGTAATTTGGTAATTTGAAGTCATGGCACATTTTAATAAGGTTTGGTAATAATATTCAATAAAAGAGTCAGTTTTTTGTCAGTGACATTAATAGAGGATTATTAAGGGTTTCTTTCCCATGTTTGTATAGCATAATCACAATATTTAAACTAATGTTTAAATATTAGACTGTCAACTGGTAAAATAGGCGGAGTTATTCACTGCTGCATATGGTGTTCTGTATGTGTATTAACAATTGAGAACAGACTAGTGATATATAGTAATGACATTTTTTACATAGAATTTGTATGTTTCTTAGGAATATAGTAAAGGATATACTATATAGGAATACAGTAAAGTATAGTAAAGTAAAGTAAAGGAATACAGTACAGTATAGTGATTATTTCACTATAGACTCTATCGGTGGGGCCATGTGTCACAAAGAATGCACATATATTACAAAGAGTTGTCAATGGCTGTCCCAATGACCTCTCCTATCTCAGTCCATCACATATAATTTAATTGGATATGTGTCCACAGAAAGTTCCCTCCCCCACTGAAATTAGGCGTGAAATAAACATTTTACTGTACCCAGTATAATAGGTTGTGGTGTGTGTGTAGTGCCCGTGGCAGTTCCTCCGGTTTGCAAATGTGCCCATATGCCTCCCCATGTAAATTGGCATCCCCTGATCTAATTCTGCTTTGTGTTTTGACATCATTATGTTCCATATTTCCCACCTTATCAGCTTCAGAAAATGATGTGGAATTATGTGTGATAGAGGTGGTGAAGCACATGTTGTAATGGCTGCATTTTACAGGGGAACAGTGAAACTTGGCTTGGGGTGTTCTTGCAGCAGCAGCAAGATTATTATTTTTAATGCACACTTCTACTTTAAACTTATCAGAATCTTTCTGCCATTACAATCCTGAGTCTTAAAAATGCAAAGTGTTCCAATGCCAAAGTCATCCAGTGTTAGCTGAATTCCCTGTTTTTCATACCTACTGAAATGTAAAAACCACATGCTAGTTCTGGGATGTTCAACCTAATAATCACAGAGTCTATCGGCACTTAAGCAGTGTATTTTTGCATTAAACAAAAACCAAGAGGTTATAGTAAATGACAGTGCTCCAGATATAAATATAATCTTTTTTTTTTTTAATATGGATGGGGATGCTGGTAGCATTCTCCTTTGCCAGAATCAGAAAAGAACTGAGGCTGGTAAAAGTCTGAAAGGAAATAAAGTTTTTAAAGCACAAAATTCTTCCATTCAGAGTGAAATCTGAACAAGAGAAGAATTGTCAGCTTCCTTTACAAAGCATAGACTTTGCATGCCAAAGATCTTGGGGACTTTGGCAGCCTAAGCTGAAATCACATTGGCTGCCAAAGCTCTTAAAATAGGGCCTGTGCAATTCCAGGGAGCTAGATTTCTCCAATACATTTGCCTCTGCATCATCTTTTTTCCTGCCCCTGTAGGAACTAATACAGTCATTTTTTCCCATGGGATGGAAAAAATGGTTTCCCAGACTAGCCAGCCCCTTGGATTAGCTCAGAAACGATTACCTAAGGAGAGCTTTGGGGAGCTCATTTATCTATAATAATGGAATTCATTTTAGAGATAACATTTGTTTTGGTTTATTTTTAAAAAAATGATTCTGAAATTTCTGAGCAGTCTAAGATCGCATGTAAACTAATTGAACTTGGTGTGATTTACTTCTGAGTAGAGATCCATAGGGTTGTGCTGGAACATGATAAAATATCTGAAGTATTTGTTTAAATACTGTTAATGTCAAGTGACCTTGGTGAATTAAAAAGTATTAGGAGACCCAAGAAATATCATAGATTCAGAATCACAGAACTGCAGAGTTGAAAGGAACCATGAGGATCATCTAGTCCACCCCCCTGCAATGCAGGAATCTTTCACCCAACATGGGGCTCAAACCCATGACCCTGACATTAAGTGTCTCATGCTCAACTACATGTGAATAATTGCTGTTTCTTAACAAATATTCTGTATTGTCAGAATTTAGTAATCAGCTAGAGTGTAACCACAATTTGTAAACACATGGTATCCTTAAAAAAGGACTGCTCCTCAGTGACTTGTATTTCAATGAGAACAGCTTCCGACAACAAACAAGAAAAGTACCTGTTCCATTGTGCAAGCAAAAGAATGTAAGTTTTCTGTTTGACTCATACATAATGCAAACTCGTTAATAGCCTGAAAATCCAAGGGATGGCACTTGAAATTGATGAGGGCGATATATTCATATGTAGGGTGAATTAGTTTAAGGACAAATGAAGAATAGATATGCAGCCTGGCTAGCATGAACTGTTACAATTATAGTGATTGTTATAACTGCAGTCAAATATCGAAACATCAGATACAGTTGTCAGAGTTATGAACATATTCATGCTGGCTATGCCATATATCTAGAGTTATGTCTACATATTCAACATTGGGACCTCTATGGTGAGTGGTATTAAACTCAGAAACACAAAATATGCTAAAGATTACAGTGCATCATATGCAGAATCCTTCCTAATCGCAGTGTAGTGTAGTAGCTAAAATACTGAGCAGCTAATCAGGAATTCTTCAGTCAGGGCTGGCCTAAGACATTTTGGCACCTGAGGTGAACTGCAAAATGGTGCCTCTCCCCACCAGGGAAGAAGGGGTGAGTGAAGATCTACATCAGGAACAAAGATGGGGGGAGGAGACCAGCAGCACCTCCTATTGACCAAGAGGCTGCTGTAAACATGGGGGAGGAGACGAGGGGGGGGGACTGCTGAGGAGGCAGAAGATCTGGCCTCCAAGGTGTGCACCCCAGCCATTGCTGCAGCAGTGGGTGATGCATTCTTTGGAAGCTGGATCTGCTGCCACCTCTCCTTGCCTCATGGATAGGCCAGCTCTGTCTCCAGTTCATGTCTTGCCTAAAAAGTCTTAGGGAAGCCACTGTTTCAGGCTTAGGCTTCCATCTCCAGTATGGCAATGATAATGCTATTCATTTATTTTTTTCTCCCAAAATGGGTATGATAAATGCATTCATGCATTTCGCATATTGTCTATTGTGACCCACAATGAAGTTTATATGATAGAACAGGAAAGAAAGCTGATTTCTCTGCCTGGAATCCCCAACTGAGTTCAATAGGATCTACTCCAAGGGGGGGGGCAGGGAGGCAGCCATCCTAATATAGGGCACTGCCTGGGGCTGCTTGTTTATAGGACTGCTGCCTAAAACACCCTTTTCAGAAACATTTTTTCCTTTACAGTTTCACTGGCTGATGGCGGTGGGAGTGGGAAGCAGATATGCATTTGGCTATTAAAACTTTTCCTGTCGTGCTATAATTTATTGATGCCATTTAGTCACTTTCCTTTGAGGACAGCTCAAAGGCTGGATAATCTGCACTGTTAAGTGCTGTCTTCCTGCCAGGGGATTTGCATTTGGGAGATTCCTTTCCTAGGCACTCTAACCTCCTTATCTGGAACTAACACTGCAGACTGCACATCACTGTCTTGTTTGCACCAGAAACTTTATCAGTGTTGCTACCAGGAACAGCATTTTTATGGATGAAGAAGACCTGTGTTTACAGTTAAGAGTGTCAATCATTCCATTCTGTATTCCTAGGTGTTACTGACTTGTCTGCCTATGAGCAGCAGCCTTCCCAGCTGTACATAGAAATAATGTGTTCAAGCTAAGAGCCAGGAAAAGGGCAGTATAAAATGCTTGACAGAAGCAAGGGTGAACCTCTTATTTCAGAAGCCAGGTCCAAAGATAATTGTCCCATTGACAAAGGTTCTTGTGTCATGTTTCTGGTCCCAGTGTTGCTTTGGCACTGAAAATCAGGAAGTCAAATCTCTGTGTAGCAACATATGCAATAAGCAGCCTTAGACAAACTGCTGTTATCTTCACTTCCTCCTACATTCTACCAAACCCCACCCAATGCCATGGTTGAAATTTCAAGCCTACTAGTATACATGTCTGTATAATGCAATGCACCCACTTTAGCCTCCAAGCAGGCACACTCCAGAGAGGCAAGGATCAACTACATCTCTCTCTGCAGGAATATGCAACACATCAATCACCTCTAGACCAGTGCTGGATCAACACTACCAGCTCCCTGCTTTTCAGTGGGAGTGTTTGCATGTCACCGAAAGACAAAAATCCTGGCTTAATAAACCAGGCTATGCATGATTGGTATGCACCCATAGGCAACTCCTTTCACGCCACTTGACTTCTTCCTTCACATGAGCAGCAAAATAAGCCAGGAGTAAGTACTTCTCATTATGTGTGAACCCAGAAACCATTGATAATGGATCTCAAGCAAGCCAATACACCAAGGCAGCTTTATACCATGTCTTCATACTCTGGCTTGTTTTGAAGACTTTAACTGTAATTTAGGAGTTCACACGTAGCAGGAATCTATTATTAACCCTGGCTGTCTTTGGCACTCACATGAGTTGTGGAGCAAAGCTTTGTGAAAAGACCTGCCCACAATTGTATGCCACTCATGCATACCCTGGCTTATTTTGCTAGGA
The DNA here is from genome assembly GCF_964234715.1 of Podarcis melisellensis. NCBI lineage: Eukaryota > Metazoa > Chordata > Lepidosauria > Squamata > Lacertidae > Podarcis > Podarcis melisellensis. The sequence goes on from NC_138531.1 coordinate 59,426,457, forward strand.
TTTTTCACTTACCATGACATATGAGTGTGGTCAGTGAGTCTGGAATCTTTTTCCATAGGAGCTCTCCATGGTCCTGACTCAGCTGCCTGACCTACATCTTGCCACAATTGGCCTACAGACCACTATGTGCCACAGCCTGGAACAGGAGAATTGCACCTCATGTATGTGAGGTGCTTTGAACACTAGATTTATACAACATAAATTCTACATATTATGACCATTATGCATACACTGAAAACCTTCCAAGTTATTCAACCAATGGCATGCCAAATGATAGTCCATCCCCATGACAAACTACTGACATTGAATTTAGTTTGGGCAGTTGTGCATTGCCATAGCTACAAGAAGTGTATGAAATGAGCCCAGGTTCCTCTAGTTACATATGACTTTGTTTTAGAATCAGTCTGTGAGAACATGTCAAATATGTGTTGACCATGACTTTGCTTGGCAGTTTTAAACACACTTAATAAAAGAGTATAATTTTAGGGCTATAAAGACATAAACTGTTGATATGTCATGTGCTGTTACAAATAGGCTGAAGTTCCAGAGGTTTTCCCAGCCATTTCCTTTCCAAAGAGTAAATCTGTTACTTTGCATTATGCTCACACAAGGCTTCTTTGTATGCAAGCACAGACTTTGTGGCTCTAGCAGCTTTTGGAACATATGAAGATGAGAATTCCATTGGGTTGTCACTTGCTATTTAAATCCATGCAGAGGCAGATTGTTTTCCTCATACCATTCACTACAGATTTTAAGGGCCATTTCTAGTTGACTAAAGCTGGCAAAATTCACCTCAGCCACATGAGGTTTAATATTAACTGTCATTCAAATATTTTAATATTAACTGTCATTCATGCCAAAGATTGTGCACTAGCAAGCCTGCAAAATACAGTCCATATGCAAATGTGCTATCTTACACCTTTCTCATAATTTATTTAATTGATACTGATAAAAAAAAACAAGGGAAATGGAAACAGAACATAAGTTTATTCACACATTTAGTGAGCCTTTCAATGTTGATACTGTTCTGGCATTTACATCGACAATATCTGTTCATCTCATATGATAAATGCATCTTGCTCCAGGAAGACAGGTGGGATTTCTAGATTCTGATATATAGGCTATAGGACACTTTTCAATAGGTGGATTGCTGCTCCCCAACTTCTGCTAGCCGAAGACTTCCACTTAGAAAAGTGACACGACATGAGTGGTACAGTGGGATAGAGATGGGATTAAGGAATCATGTTGTGATAGCCCAAGGAGGCTTGAGCTGGATGATATCTGAACATCTCTTCCAGGCCTGTGGTTCTTTATCTATACATCTATTAGAACCTGCTGAATTGGTCAAACTAGTTTCTTTGTGAGACTAATGGTTCTAGCTTGGGCCCAGTTAAGCACCCTCATAAGCATCTTAAAGAGTTCAGTTATCATAGATACAAATAGGTGGGGCTTTTTCCACTTCACCTGGCTACATGCTGCTTCACAGTAGTCCAAGCAGGGCTGAATGTGTGAGAGTTCTGGATAGTCTGGAAGCTAGAGACTCTCTCAGCTGTGCTAAATCCGAAGCCAGTGAGGTGTGTGAGAGAGGTGGCTAGGAACCTAATAGGGAGGGAGGCTCTGTTGCAGTGTTAATTCTGTGAGCCCATCCATCCTATTTTCAGGCTCTGTGTGTGTGTGTGTGTGTGTGTGTGTGTGTGTGTGTGTAAATTACCGTATATACTCGTGTATAAGCCAACCCGAATATATAAGCCGAGGCACCTAATTTTACCACAAAAAAACTTGAAAAACTTATTGACTCGAGTATAAGCCGGTTCACCACATCACAAACCTCCTGGTGGGCCAGAGTGCATGTGTGCACATGTGCATGCACACACACAGAGGGGGCTTCTCGCTCCCACCCAGTCCCTTCTGTCCCCCTGCCTACCTTGGGTGCTACCGAGAGGCAGAGGCTGGTGGTGGCAGCAGTGGAGAAAGAACAAGCAGCCCAAAAGGGCTACTTTCGGGCTGCTCGTTCCTCCACCGCCAGCACTGACAGCAGCAAAGGAGGAGGAGGAAGGAGCAGCCTGAAAGGGACCCTCATTCGAGTATAAGCTGAGGGAGGCTTTTTCAGCATTAAAAATGTGCTGAAAAAGTCGCCATATACACGAGTATATATGGTAAACCATATATCTTAAAGATACGACAGTCTCCATTCACCTTCATTCCAAGGAAACTGAACTCTGGGTAAGTGTTGGAATTCCTTGGAATCCCTGGAGTCTCACAGCTCAGAGTTTGGGGTATTCAAAACACAATTCTTAGCCTTGCAGGGAATCTGCTCAGAATGGTAGGCTGGACTTTTCTCTCTAATAAATGTTTCACAAATCTTACAAAGCACAAGATATCTTGCTTGAAATCTGTGCTGATGCCAGCACTACTTCTCCATTAGTGGCAGAGATGGCGTTGCAGGTGGCATGGCAGTGGTGCTGGTGGAGTGCTGGCAAAGGTGAGGAGCAGGGTGGGCAGCGGGGCAGCACATCCCTTTTCACCTCAAGTGGTGAAACAGGATGTGCTGCCCGTAATGATATGGTACCGGTACAATCAATACCCCTAACTCAAGATATAGTGTAGTTTATTGTCCTACAAGTTTGTACTGCTCATCCCTTTATAGCCTGTTCTTAGCAGTAGGTCCCAGTACCTATTGTTGATGGGGATAGGCTGAAATGCAGTTGGTCCATAAAACCTATCAATTACCTGTACTTAACAACTAGCTTTCCTGGTTCCTGCTTGCTGTCCCACTAATAACTTGAATCATTTGAGAACTCAAGAAGTTAGGTGCTCTTTCACACAGTGCAACTGCAACATTTTTACTCTCATGATGAGGTGTTGCTATAACCTTAGATTGCTGGAAGCTCAGAGTGAATAACGAGTGAAGGACTGTAGCATTAAGGTCCTTAGGAGGATTGATACTGGCTACTTTCACAGATGCTGTGCTAAGTAGACTGCTGCTGTAAAAACACTGCATCCAAGTATACTGCATTTCCAATCATAGTAACTTTAGTGGCACAGAGTTATGTTAGATCTCCCAAGTACAACCTGCTAATAATCTCAGAGAACTTGCACAAAATTACTATGTCTGCTTACTCATCTATAAAACAGGTATGCCTGTTATAAAAATGCTAAGATCAATTGCTTTCAAGATACAGTACCTTGCAGTGCCTGGATAAATAGACCCATAGCACTCCTAAGCATTATTAATTCCTATTTATTTCTTAGAATTAACAACATGAAAGATCTTTATTTTTCCCCATTAGCCATTTGCTTAGTGAAACAGAAAAGTCAATTTTATTATCAATCAGTAGCTAAAACGTTCGAAAGCCCTTAATTTCAAATCTTATGTATAACATTTCCAGGTTTCTCAAAGTCCCAATGCGTTCCACTGGCAAACAAAATACATGAGTATAACTAGAACAAGGTGGTGTGGATCCAGCAGATCCAAAGCTCTCCCAAGAGCACCCCTTTCCCCCCACCCCACCCCACTAACCTGCCCCACCCCTCTTCCCTTCCTACCCCTTACTGCTCTTGGAACATCAGCAGAAAAGCAGTGGTGGTGGCGGAGCTTTTTCGGTGTCACAACACTTAGGCATCCTGAAATGGACCTCTTTTCTCACCTGGAGGGGGAAATCTACGGGCAAAGAGGGAAGTCTGCAACATTGAACATCCCCCTCAGCTGTCCTCTCCGATAGCTTAGGATTGTTCCCTAAGTTTATTACTTTTTCTCCACAGATAAAATTGTATTTATATGCCTACTAAACAAGAACCATAGAGAGGGAAGGTAGACAAAAACAAACAAACCACAGAAGTAGAAGGTCCAGCATGATTCAGAGGCTGGTAGTGGACCCTATACTGAGGCATTGGCCTCAGAAGTTGCCTGATAGTACCATCTCCTGATAGCAGCCCTGATATTGAAGGAAGTATGAAAAATGAACTACTAATTGTAAGAAAGAAAAGCCTTGTTTGCTACTTTCTCTTTGCTCTGAGAAACTACGCATCAGCTTCAAAAGATGATGAATACAACAATGCACACTGCTGGGCACTACAAATCAACTTGAAAGAGCCTACCCTGTCCACAGGATTGAGCTCTAAAAAGACTAAAAAGGGAAAGAGAAGAAAAAGCAAATGTGAGGCAGGCATTAGAAGTCAAATGCTTGGAAAAAGAGGTAGTGTACATTTTCAAACAATGTTTAAACGATTGCATGAAGGTGCAAATGTTTGGAGGCAGCAAGAGAAAGGTGATGCAGACAAAAAGTACAAGGTTTCGCCAAGAGCAAATATCAGCAGAACAATGACAATAAGAGGGCGGGGGGAGTAGAAAAATAGGATGTAGAAACTTAAGATAAAACAAAAGTATCCTTCAGAGCCATTCTAAACCATTATAGCTCTTCCTACTCATCAAAACGAAAATGCTGATTGATTAATCGACTGCTAAACCAATTAAAGTTTATAGCTATATACAAACATTTTTTTCTATTATGAGAAGCACTTCTTTTCCATTTAAATTTAAGTATCCTCCCATTATGCAGACACACAATATATGTGTGGGCAAGTTGCACAAGGAGTCCCTGGAATGTGGATTGTTTGGGGTTTGGAAATTTTTATGATTTCACTATGCCATATGCTTTAGTCTGTAGAAGATGGGGAGGTTCTTAAATTCCAGCAATGTGTATGTCCTGGTGTCTAACTGCTGCAAAGTATTGGAATAAAAACATTGGAAGCAACGACCACCTGGTGAGATATTCAAAGTAATAATGAAGCCTTTTTAGCTATTCTTAACTTGCTGTCCCTGTAGTGTCGACCTGCTTTAGAAACAAGCTTTTGAAGTCCATTTTCCCTATTAAATAAATGAAGTAGTAGAAGGCTAGAAATGATTGGACATGTGACAGGAAATGAGTTTCTGAGGCTGAAACTGCATTTTCTTTGGTGTTTCTTTGTTTCACCATATAAAAAGATGTACTGCTCAGTTTATGTGATTAAAGTTTGTACAGAGTTAGGGAAAGAAAGGAACTTGAAAGGCAAATCCACAAATAGAAATAAAGATGTTTAGTATTGATCCATATGGATACTGAGCAGTACAGTAGATTAGTTCTTGGTCTGATGATTAGTCCTTTAAAGGCATGCTGAAATGAATGATCAGTGAAGGTTGGAAGGCATGGAGAAGTTTGAATCTGATTTATTGTATCTTTGTCAGTCAATTTGCATAGAATAAAGTGGTTGAACTTGTAAAATTATGGATTGTGCCACTTCAGACTGCAAAGGCATACCCTCCCATCATTTCTCTGATGAAAACAGGGACACCCCATTCCATAATTTTACTATTCATACCCCACACATCTTACTGTGTTGCCCCAACCACTCTGGGCAGCTTCAAACATATATAAAAACATGATAAAACATTAAACATTTTTTAAAAAACTTCCTTATACAAGATTGCCTTCAGATGGCTCAAGGGTCGGATAACTCCATACCCTTCAACATTTCTCCAGTGAAAATAGGGACATCCTAAGTAAAAGTGAGACATTCCGGGATCAAATCAGAAACCGGGATGGCTTCTCTAAATCAGGGACATCCCTGGAAAATAGGGACACTTGTAGGGTCTGCAAAGGAGAGGATCTCATTTTTAATGATTCCCCGTATCAAAAACTCCATGTTGTAGACCAACACATCATAGATAGGCAATTGGTATAGTATTTAGTACAGTATATTATTCTCACAGACATGTATTATTTACTGCATGCAGGCAGTTTTTTGTGTGGGGAAGCACTAGAAAATATGATTCCCACAGCAACCTGCAGTCAAAAATTCTATGACCTCAGGTTATCATTCTTTTCCAAGTAATGTGTAGAATAGCTCTCAGCTATACATGATTGTCATTAAAATATGATAATGTTCAGACTGGCTCCCAGAAATCCATGTCTTTATGTGATTCTATATATGTTTTTATTATTCATGTGCAACTATATATAGAATCCCACTGTATATGGTTCAAACACTGCTGTGATCATTTTTTATTCAGCCTCTCTTATGCCGAAATAGATTCAGAAAGACATACAATTTGCACATGTTAACCCAGCAGCCCTGTAATAATCTTCCTTGAAGCCAAATCAATTGCAGAGTTAAACTGAATGTTAAGAAACATGTGGAAATGTTTATGAACCCACATACGTTCCCTGATTTATTTACTTATTTATTTCCAATACTTATAGACTGCTCTTCACCTGAGATAGTCACAAAACAGTTTACATAACGACCAATAAACAATCCATCAATCCAAACACTGTGGTGTTTAAAACAAACAACAACATAACACACAAGTGGGATCTGCACCAAAATATTGCAGTGTCCTCACCTCCTAGCAGAAATGCTCTTGCTCAGCCATGCTCCAAACCTCTTTAAGGTGGAAAAAAGCAGGACTTGAACTCACCTTCCTAGGTTTCCATTTTTCTTTTCCAACTGATGCTCAATATTCTGTGGCTACTGAGCATGCTCAACATTCACTGGGTTGTATTGAGACGGCAGTTGCTCCCTTAAGGGTTTTTTGTTTTTTTTGTAGTTCTGTTTCTCAGTATCCCTGATTTGGCACCATTTCTGCTAGCACTCATCACTTGAGTTCACTATTAAAGGATGTGTATATATAACTGAAAGTGGGTAGGTCTGTATATAAGGCCTTTAGCAGTTAGGACCCTGGCACATAATCCTAGAGGATTATGCTTTCAACAGGAATTAGTCCATTAATATAAATGTATCCTTTTAAAATATTGAATACTGAATATGTTTTTAACATCCTTACATGATTTTTATCACTGTAGTTTTGCTTTTGTTGCAAATTGTTTCAAGACCATTGTAATGGGAATAATAAACCTATACCTAAATATTCCAAAATATAGTTTCTAATAATGTGCTCAGTCACTTTATGTTTGGACAATATTCTAATCTCATTTTTTAAAGTGGTGTTCTTTGTTTCCCCCCTCCCCCACAAAAAGTATTTACAGTTGATAACCTATGACTGACAACTTAGGATCATTATAGATGTATGGCAGAAAGCAGAAATATTAAATAGACAGCTAATTATTAAGAGATAAAAGTGCATTGAGATTGATTAATGCAGTTTTCCTAAACAGTGTGGATCAAGCGCTTTCTCTTTTCCAAAGCCTCATTACAGTTCCATTAGTCGGACCTATTTCACTAGTTAATACCCAATTTCCTTAATTTGGTGCAGACTAGTTCAGTGTAAGGCATCCAAATAGCATTGGTCAGGGAAGGAACCTCCAGAATAAGTATCCTCTGGTCTCACTAAGTGAACCTAACAGTCTTTCATTCTTATATGAGTTCAGCACCTATATAGAGCTACAAGGGAGGCCAAGCTGTTAGAGGCATCAAAGATAGGCAGCCCTCCCACTGGCGGAGGAAGGAGGTGCAGGGGGTGCAGAGTGCCCCAGGTGTCATCCCAGAGGGGGGGTGACATCGCTGCGCCGCCCCCCTGGGATGCTTGCCACTCGCCACGGGTGGCACCCCCCGAGACGCTAGCTCCATCCCCAGGTGCACAGCATGTGCGCCGCTCCAGGTGCCAGAGCAGCTAGCTCCGCCTCTGAGCCCTTCTAACCAGCCTTAAGTTACTATAGTAGCTGCAGAAGTCTTTCCACCACCAAAGCCACACAAGCTAATGAAAAGTAGGTTGCAAATCAATGGTTGCATTGTGTTGTATCGATGGGTTTGCCATATAGTTCAGTACATTTGAGTAGGATCAGAGTATATATCAAGTTATTCCCTTCATTACACAAAAATACAAAATCAAAGTAACTTCTGAAATGCACAGTTTAATTACATACCCTCTCAAAAAAAAAACCCACAACTTTTTTGTTATTATTTCTGTTGAACTAAATGATCTTGCTTCTATTTGCATCATTTATAGGGTTGTCATATTTCAAAAAGTAAAAACCAGGACACCCTGAAGGCTGTTGAGCTTGTTTTAGACAAACAAAGTTGTTGTTTTTCTTTTTTAATAAAAAAAGGCCAAAAAAGGCTGAGATTTTTCAATTGACTTGCCTAAGATCCAAGACAAAGTGCCATATTTCAGAAATTCCCCCCGGTATGTCAGTTCCACCTTTGAAATTCTGGCAATGCCCAGGTATAGCAACCCTAACCATTTACATTCTTTCTTCACTTCCTTTCCCCTAGTCTAGGTCACAGTTTTACAATTATCGCCATAGCAACGTTGATGCTCTAATAGGGAAATACATCTTTGAAATGGCTGGCAATACAACATTAACTGTTAGAACATAACATTTTTCATGTTTCATGTTGGAAACATCTGGAATTCACAATCAGAAATGATATGTAAAAATGTCTGTGGCTTCTTAATAATCACCTAAGGCAATGCATGCATGCACACCTTTTATTATAATGCATTTAGGAATGCTCCTTATTCACTAAGTATGCTGAGTGATAAAACTAGAATTTATTTCAGCATTATGTTCAATTTACAAGTTGGAGTTGTTGGTTTTTTTCATGTGATGCCCTCTTTGTAGAAAAGAATATTATAGCAGATCTGGGCCATATTCTTTTGCTCTCTTATTACCAACCTATTACCTAGTGCACTAATACTGCTATTTACAGGCTGATTATATCCTCCGGCAAGATACGAGACTGTGTCAACTTCCCCTGCTGCAAACTAATCAGTTTTCAAAATTAGTTATTGATCCAAGTCCCATTGTGGAGGACAAATTTAGTGGGTGTTTCATTGAGTACCAGCACTCAGAGGTATATTTTGTGTGAGAGAGAGCTGTATATAAGTGGAAATAAATAATGCATTCAAACTCACATGCATATCCACTCATCTAGTAAGGGAGCTGAGGCAAGTAGGCTATGGGGAAAAACAAGCATTTGGGTACAAATATGACCCATGTGACTCCAGCACAGTAGCAGTATGGTTTTTGACATTGCATCAGGCTTATGTAACATAGCAGAATATGAGTGATAGTATTGTAGGATGCTACATTCCAAATTATTACAATAGGATACACCTATGTATGAATGTTAGTTCAGTATTCCCCTTGTGAATCAGGATTGAACCCAGTGGTTCAAATGTGCAGAATTTGTGACCAAACCCCAATAAGTGTAAGCCACAATAACTTCAGTTGCAACTAAACCCAAGCTATAGTGAACAAACAGTGTACCAATGAATGAACCAAATGAAATGCACCAATATTTGTCTCTCTGATTCTGTCTCTCTACATATCTGGCAGGCATTTGGGAAAATACAGCTAACCATAGGACTGAATGACATAAACAGGTGATTATAAATCTTTTGTAAGTGAAGTTTATGGATTCATATTGTAAACAAAATAATATGCAGCTGACAAAATTATCTATTTAGACACCTTTTATCTAATTTCTTAAGTACAACTGACATTATTCACAAACAACAGCAAATGGTATGGCATGTATAATGAATCATGCTGCACATTTCTATGAATAAAAGGAGTTAAAAGTGAAACAGTACAGTGCTCAGACCATTCCAATTACTTCAGAATGTCTGTTTTACCAAATTCCATTCAACAGTAGGCTAAGGATGATGGCTATGGCCAAAGTTGTTTCTATCCAATGAGATTAAAGAAGGATACAACATCCATGAGCTATCCCTCAAGTTCCGCACCCCTGCCCCGTCCCAAGAGTGATGCTATGATGAAGAGCAGGATTGCAATTATAATTTAGGAAAGAAATGCTGGCTACTTACATAAAGCATGTTCAGTTGTTCACAGTCTTTTATATACATTGTCTGACCTAATTACACAATTAAGCATTGCAATATTCTGGAAAGCTACTTTGCCCTAACCACAGCCCCCTGCATATGTCTTACATTTTACTAAGTTCACATATCATTACAATGCAATGCAATAACCTGTCAAATCCAAAGTTTGAATCCTTCCTGTACCATAAACTCAAAAATTACTGTAAGGCACTCTTTCTCATATCCTTTGCTGAATCCGCTCTATGAGGAAATATTAACCCAGTGAACAGGATTTTTTTTCAGAATTATAGTGGTAATTCGGATTACAAACGCTTCAGGTTACAGTCTCCGCTAACCCAGAAATAGTACCTCAGGTTAAGAACTTCGCTTCAGGATGAGAACTGAAATCATGGTGCGGCGGCAGCAGGAGGCCCCATTAGCTAAAGTGGTACCTCGGGTTAAGAACAGTTTCAGGCTAAAAACGGGCCTCCGGAACGAATTAAATTCTTAACCAGAGGTACCTGTGTGTTTGTGTGTGTGTGTAGGACATATACAGCAAGAATAAAGAGCAATGCTTCACCTGTGATAATCTTGAGTTAAGCACTAAATGGCCTTCAAGGTCACTTCCAACTCAATGTGGTTGGTGCTAGTTACCAGCTGAATACTTCTAACAGGCAATATCCAATGCCCTTGTTCCCTTTGCACCATGATTTTTTCTTACATGCAGCCCCAACCTTGCTGCTGCCATGCCCTTCCTCGTCCCAGAAGGTGGCAACAGAAATGGCCCTTGTAGTTCCACCTTGGCAGTGATTCAATTACAGTAAATTTTGAATGCAAAGCTAAAGAAATAGCACTGGACATGAAACTGATGGTTTCCCTACATGTGTTCTTGATTTCACACACAGAGTCTATGCCTCCACAGCTGTTCATGTGTAGAATTCAGTTCAGACATCCTGCTGGGTTTTCCAAACTGTTGATGAAGCCAGTGGGCATAATCCTGCTGCCCCTTTAATGTGTTTGGTGAATACAAGTATAATAATAATAATAAATTTTATTTATATCCCGCCCTCCCCAGCCGAAGCCGGGCTCAGGGCAGCTAACAACAATAAAATAGTACAACATTCTAAAATCATTCCATTATAAAATTAATTCAAATCAAATTGATGGCAACCATCAATTGCCAAAGGAGGGAGTCAGGCTGTGCCCTGACCAAAGGCCTGGTGGAACAGCTCTGTCTTGCAGGCCCTGCGGAAAGATGTCAAGTCCCACAGGCCCCTAATCTCTTGTGACAGAGCATTCCACCAGATTGGAGCCACAGCCGAAAAAGCCCTGGCTCTAGTTGAGGCCAACCTACTTAAGGCATACTGAAGGTGATAACAGATTCTTTCCCCTGTCAATTTCATTTCCTATGAGCATCCCTCTGCACTGACTGTGGGTCTGGTGCAGGTTTAGAAGGGGTCAAGTGGCATAGACCCCCCCAAAAAAGAAAATTGCATGGGCATTACTCAATGTGTGCCATGGCACTCGCCATGCTCCATTGGCAACCTATGGTGATACAGAGAAAAGGAGCCCCAAATGTATAGCAAGGGATAGACTTGTGCCTGTTGCAGTCTATGTTTCTGTGAGTGCATACTGTTGAATGGAGTCCAGGGAAGACTGGCTTGTGTTAGTCGCAGGAATTGACAAAGCCATCTAGTCAGAGTACACCAAATTGCAATGGGTCCACTAACAGGGAGAATAATAATTGCATATGTATAATAAAAATAAAGCACAGTCTAAGTGTTTTTTTAAATTTTGAATTGAAAGATAATATCTGAATCCTGCACAACAAGCCAGCAACATCTGTGCAGTTGCATTATAAGCTAATCACTTGGATAGCTCCTATGAAGGCATTGAGAGGAGGCTAAGGAAGAGGAGGGGTAAAATCCTGCATGCTGCTCTACAGCTCAGATTTCAGTAAATTGCTGTTGATATATATTTTTTAAAACTTGGCAGATATATACTTCACTAACTTCTCTGGATTCCCATGCTGACACTAATTATGGCTTTTACAAAAGACAAAGCACTTAATTTTACAGTAAGAGATATTAGCATAATGGGTCATCCAGCATTTCTGTCTGCCTATGATTCACTATCTTTTCTCAGAGCCTTTGAAGCAAATTGCCTCTTGAAAGTAAGTCTTGCGCCTTTCCCTATAAAATGCTAAGCATGATAATGTAATTATGAATGAAATATTAATCATTTTCAATAAAGTGAAATGCATGTGTCATCTGCACAGGGACTTCAACAAGACTAGCCATTGAATCTCTTCTTTTTCAAAAATATTTTTCTCCAGATAGAGCAAAACTACTTAAATATATTGTGCTTCTAAACTGACCACAGCAATGAATTAATCTGAATTACTGCTTTTGATTCTTGCATGAGCAAACACATATGGTATAAGTCTGCCTCTGTCAACGATTCAAGATCTCTAGGAACCGGATAGGCAGAGTCAGTGGCACAGTTCCAGCTGCCACAAACAGATTACAGACTGCCTCTCCTGTACTGGCTCCTCAAACTAGCTCTGCTCTTTTTAATCAGGCCCTGTCTAACACACTGCCTCAGTGCAGGAAGTTAAAACTGTACCTGCCAGAGGCAGGCCCTTTACAGTGGTGCCCCAGGGCTGTGTCAGGATTTATTTTAACGTAGAACATTTTCAAGCACAACCCTTTTTTTAACCGATTGATTATTTTTGGCTGTGTTCTATGGCAATCGATTGTTTTCACTGTGTCTTGTGACCCATCCTGAATAACTACATTTTAAAGGCTGAATATAAACGTTTAAAATAAGTAATAATGAACTTGGTGCTTTTTGACTGGCTTTTGGGATACAAGGCTAGGTATCAGGAATTCTGTCAGGTAGTTTTTGTGAGTTTGTGGTCACTATTTATTAATGTTTTTATTATCTCTTTTTATTGCTTGCTTTTATTGTTTTTGAAAAGCACTTAACAAAAGGGAGCTTACTGGAAAAGCATACATAATTTAATTAAAAAAAATAATAATAAAACATGTAATGCATGCAGATCCTCTCTCCCATTGTTGTACAATGGCAAGGTCAAGCAAAGCCAAGATCAGACTAGACATCTAGCACACATAACACCCTACCAAAATACACAACTTTGGACCAGTAGCAGCTGGTGTGGTGGAGCAGTGTTTCAGAGCTAGTATCACTACAGCTTACCTGGACAATGTTGTGTTGAGATAGGGGAGCAATGTGGTCAAGGTTGCACAGACACCAGAGCTTGTCTTCACATGCAGGGGAAGTCTCTAACTCACTGAGGGTTTGAGATCCATTGGCTACCCTCACCAGGTTTAGCCAGCCAGTCAAAGCTGTTCTCAGGCTGCTGTCGCCTGCTGACAACTTCTAGGCTAGGTTAGCAGCCACAGGTGTGAACTGAGGGAGGGAGGGGACCAAAGGTAGACAAACTACCTCAGAAGGACTATGACATGTCCCCCACAAGAGGTACTACCCCTCGCCTAACACCCAATAGATCCCGATTTTTCCTATCCCCCTTGTTCCTGATGCAGATCTATGCTCATCCCTTCTTCCCTGGTGAAGAGGAGACGCCATTTTGTGGTTCATCTCAGGTGCAAAAATGACGGTTTGCCCCTGACTTTAGAGACTGACTTGGGGGATATTCTGAAGAGACACCTTCATCTGTTCATCAGTGCCTGAATATTTGAGACAAAAAAAATTCTTTCCAGTAGCACCTTAAAGACCAACTAAGTTAGTTCTTGGTATGAGCTTTCGTGTGCATGCACACTTCTTCAGATTCGTATCTGAAGAAGTGTGTATGCACACGAAAGCTCATACCAAGAACTAACTTAGTTGGTCTTTAAGGTGCTACTGGAAAGAATTTTTTTTGTTTTGACTATGGCAGACCAACACGGCTACCTATTTGTAACTGAATATTTGAGGTTGGCTCTTCTTGCAGTGCCATCACTGAGTGAGGTCAAAAGATCAGAGGGCCTCTTCATAAAAAAAACGCCTGGTTGCAGAACATCCCCCCTGCCCAAACTTGCCTTTTACACCAGATCTTTTGAATTCACTGTGTATGTGCCTGTGATGCATATGCTGTACATGCACCTATATGACTACACTAACTGGAATATATGGCAGATGGGTTGCATAGTGTGGGTTTTAATTGCATTGTATTTCTTGTATTTAATTGATGCATTTTCTGTGACCCACCCCAAGAATACCTGTGATGTGGGAGAGGGTATAAATTACATAAGTAAACAAACTTAAGGCTGCTATATAAATACACTTGAAAACAGGATCATCTATTTCCAGTAAAAGCAAGTCAAAGGATTTTTAGTTAATTGTGGCACCGACTGATTCTTATCTAGACAGTGCTTGACGCTGAACTAAATGAAACATTTGTGTATGGTATGCCTTGAAGATACCAGTGTCTTCCTTTTAAAAAAATTCAATAATCTTTTTTTAATATAAAATTTATTTTTAAATAATAGAAACTAAGGTAAAACCATGGGTTTTTAAAAAAAATTGAATGAGCATAGTCCAAAAGCCAGACTATATTTTTGATCTCTTTCTGTCATATTTTAAGACGTCTTTGTGCTATCCTCTCTTATTTGATTTGCCCTCTGATTCCCACCCAACTGCTCTTTCTGTAGCTCAACAAGAAATGACCAGAGAATGAACAATAGCCTATAAAATGAACTATGTTCTTCCCACAGAGGCCTTTTTGTAAAGAAATGTACCTTGATGAGCATGTCCTGATTTCTGGTGTAATGCTTTGCCTTTCCATCTAAATCAAATGCATAAAGAGTGTACAGTACTTCATACTGTCTTAAATATATTAATCAAATAGATTTTTTTTCCTCTGAAAATATCATCACAATCTATCTCCATGCATAGTGATTAAGTCATTAAGTGACTTACATTTAAAATGTAAATCTGCAAACAATCTTCTAAGCAATTTCTAACACACTTCCATAGAAATGCTCATATTGAAATTCATTAAATATGGACTATTCCAGATTCTGGACTATTCAGTTAGAAAGCTCTGGGACTTTTTTTTTACACAGTGTTTCGTGTATAAATTCAAAATAAAATGTTAAAGGCAGCATTGCTTTGCTGATGATCAAAATGTGCATCATATCATATAGAAGCAGGATGGAGAGCTTGTGACCTTCAACATGTTGCTAGATTCCATCTCTTATCAGCCCCTCCTCAGAATGGCCAATGGTCAGGGATAATGGGAGTTGTAGTCCAGTAACATGTGATAAATATTGACATCCTGGGCATCAGTGAACTAAAATGGACGGGAATGGGTGAATTCAGTTCGGATGATCATCATATCTACTACTGTGGGCAAGAAACCCGTAAAAGAAATGGAGTGGCCCTCATAGTCAACAAAAGAGTGGCGAAAGCTGTACTGGGATGCAATCTCAAAAATGATAGAATGATCTCGATACGAATCCAAGGCAAACCTTTTAACATCACAGTAATCCAAGTTTATGCACCAACTACTTGTGCTAAAGAAACTGAAATTGACCAATTCTATGAAGACTTACAAGACCTTATAGAAATGACACCAAAGAAGGATGTTCTTCTCATTATAGGGGATTGGAATGCTAAAGTAGGGAGTCAAGAGATAAAAGGAACAACTGGCAAGTTTGGCCTTGGAGATCAAAACGAAGCAGGGCAAAGGCTAATAGAGTTCTGTCAAGAGAACAAGCTGGTCATCACAAACACACTTTTCCAACAACACAAGAGACGACTCTACACATGGACATCACCAGATGGGCAGCATCGAAATCAGATTGATTATATTCTCTGCAGCCAAAGATGGAGAAGCTCTATACAGTCAGCAAAAACAAGACCTGGAGCTGACTGTGGCTCAGATCATCAGCTTCTTATAGCAAAATTCAAGCTTAAACTGAAGAAAGTAGGAAAAACCACTGGGCCGGTAAGATACAATCTAAGTCAAATCCCTTATGAATACACAGTGGAAGTGAGGAACAGGTTTAAGGATTTAGATTTGGTGGACAGAATGCCTGAAGAACTATGGATGGAGGCTCGTAACATTATACAGGAGGCAGCAACGAAAACCATCCCAATGAAAAGGAAATGCAAGAAAGCAAAGTGGCTGTCCAATGAGGCCTTACAAATAGCGGGGGAGAGAAGGCAAGCAAAATGCGATGGTGAAAGATACAGGAAATTGAATGCAGATTTCCAAAGAATAGCAAGGAGAGACAAGAAGACCTTCTTAAACGAGCAGTGCAAAGAAATAGAGGAAAGCAATAGAATGGGAAGAACCAGAGATCTGTTCAAGAAAATTGGAGATATGAAAGGAACATTTCGTACAAAGATTTCCATAATAAAGGACAAAAGTGGAAAGGACCTAACAGAAGCAGAAGACATCAAGAAGAGGTGGCAAGAATACACAGAGGAATTATACCAGAAAGGAATGGATGTCTCGTACACCCCAGGTAGTGTGGTTGCTGACCTTGAGCCAGACATCCTAGAAAGTGAAGTCAAATGGGCCTTAGAAAGCACTGCAAATAACAAGGCCAGTGGAAGTGATGGTATTCCAGCTGAACTATTTAAAATTTTAAAAGATGATGCTGTTAAGGTGCTACACTCAATATGCCAGCAAGTTTGGAAAACTCAGCAGTGGCCAGAAGATTGGAGAAGATCAGTCTACATCCCAATCCCAAAGAAGGGCAGTGCCAAAGAATGCTCCAACTACCGCACAATTGCACTCATTTCACACGCTAGCAAGGTTATGCTTAAAATTCTACAAGGAAGGCTCAAGCAGTATGTGGACCGAGAACTCCCAGAAGTGCAAGCTGGATTTAGAAGAGGCAGAGGAACCAGAGACCAAATTGCAAACATGCGCTGGATTATGGAGAAAGCTAGAGAGTTCCAGAAAGACATCTACTTCTGCTTCATTGACTATGCAAAAGCCTTTGACTGTGTCGACCACGGCAAACTATGGCAAGTTCTTAAAGAAATGGGAGTGCCAGATCACCTCGTCTGTCTCCTGAGAAATCTCTATGTGGGACAAGAAGCTACAGTTAGAACTGGATATGGAACAACTGATTGGTTCAAAATTGGGAAAGGAGTACGACAAGGCTGTATTTTGTCTCCCTGCTTATTTAACTTATATGCAGAATTCATCATGCGAAAGGCTGGGCTGGATGAATCCCTAGCCGGAATTAAGATTGCCGGAAGAAATATCAACAACCTCAGATATGCAGATGACACAACCTTGATGGCAGAAAGTGAGGAGGAATTAAAGAACCTTTTAATGAGGGTGAAAGAGGAGAGCGCAAAATATGGTCTGAAGCTCAACATCAAAAAAACGAAGATCATGGCCACTGGTCCCATCACCTCCTGGCAAATAGAAGGGGAAGAAATGGAGGTAGTGAGAGATTTTACTTTCTTGGGCTCAATGATCACTGCAGATGGTGACAGCAGCCACGAAATTAAAAGACGCCTGCTTCTTGGGAGAAGGGCAATGACAGGCCTAGACAGCATCTTGAGAAGTAGAGACATCACCTTGCCAACAAAGGTTCGTATAGTTAAAGCTATGGTTTTCCCAGTAGTGATGTATGGAAGTGAGAGCTGGACCATAAAGAAGGCTGATCGCCGAAGAATTGATGCTTTTGAATTATGGTGCTGGAGGAGACTCTTGAGAGTCCCATGGACTGCAAGAAGATCAAACCTCTCCATACTGAAGGAAATCAACCCTGAGTGCTCACTGGAAGGACAGATTGTGAAGCTGAGGCTCCAGTACTTTGGCCACCTCATGAGAAGAGAAGACTCCCTGGAGAAGACCCTGATGTTGGGAAAGATGGAGGGCACAAGGAGAAGGGGACGGCAGAGGACGAGATGGTTGGATAGTGTTTTCGAGGTCACCAGCATGAGTTTGACCAAACTGCGGGAGGCAGTGGAGGACAGAGGTGCCTGGCGTTCTCTGGTCCATGGGGTCACGAAGAGTCGGACACGACTAAACGACTAAACAACAACAACAACAACATGTGATGAGCCATAAATTCTTCATCCCTGATATAGTATTTTTCATGTATGGAAGTGTGATTTTCTGTAACCAAAATATTGTTATGAGTTTGGGGGAAGGGAAATAGGCTCTATGCTGAGACCTTGGCTTAAGCATGGATTCAATTGCTGGAATAGCCAGGCCAGCCTAGTAATGGCTCACTAAGTATGGCTTGTTAAGAGAACAAAGGGAGTGGCTCTGTACCAGAGACAAATGGGTGGGCCTACCTCATCTGTTGGAAAGACAAAAGGACAGAGTGGGAAGTTGCATAACATCATTTCAAAATACAGTACCTGTGTTGTAGGCTAGTAAGCCTGACATTAACAGGGACTTTTACAGATAATCCAGTTAGATCATATTAGATGAACAGGGACGCGGACTTATAAAAAATATTGGGGGGGCCCGGGAAAGCTCATGAATAATAAATAAGCTCATGAATATGCAAATAAAGTGGCGCCGCCTCCTCGTGAGCGAATAGGGGAGAGCGTGCTGCGCCTATTAATCAGCTCCAAAGGAAATTGGGTGGAGCTTTTGCTCGGGAGGGAGGGCAGGAGGCATGCAGCCCGCCCCTCCCTGTGCATTTTGGGCTGGGGGAGGGGCGGCAATGGCGCTCTGCTGGAGGGGCGCCGGAGATTATTGGGGGGGCGGAGCCCCCCCAAACGAATTTTTGAGGGGGCTCGGGCCCCCTCAAGCCCCATGGAGTCGGCGCCTATGTAGATGAAAGAACCCTACCAATAGGGTTGCCATATTTCAAAAAGTAAAAACGACCCCGTTTTTTTGACTGACTTGCCTAAGATCCAGGACAAAGCACTGCCTTTTGGAAATTCCCCCCAGACATCAATTCCACCTTTGAAATCCTGGTAATGTCTGGGCAGCCCTACAATAGCATCATGTGCCCAGACATTCAAAAGGCACTACAATGGACAAAGTACTGGAACAGGATCAAGACCTTTGTGTGTTCCACATATATGGAGAGCCACTGAAAAGTATATTCACATAGAGGTAGGATTTTATCATATGGAAGAATACAATAGATCATATGGGAGAAACAAAGACCATATTTTGTCATATTCCTCTTTTGCATCTTTTACTCAGATTAATATATTTATTTGAAATATGAAAGTACTTTAGAAGTGGGGGCCTTTGAGCAAATTCACATTCAAAGTTGCCCTGGAGTGTTCAATGAATTCTAAGTGTTTTAGAACTGATTACACAATTTGACTGGAATCAGTGTAGGGATCCATGTCCAGTTCACCATGGGAAATGTAACTGTTTCTAATTTCAATATGCACTGAAAGTTGTTTGAAGTCACTACACAGTCAGGGCCAATTTAGAGTTGCATTAATTGGTTCTAAAAACCTTTCATTAAATAAGTGTGTGTAAATATCAATTTTATTCTTAACCTTCATGATGTCTCATAAGAAGCTAATGCTACTGTTGCCCTGGTTCATTTGACTCTTTCCCCAGTAAAAGGCAACTTAAGTCAATATAGGCATGCACAGGGATTCAGCAAGGGACAAGAAGCAGGAGAAACTCAACTTCTTTGCAGGTGGATAGGGAAAAATAATTATTATTTCTGTTCACACAGACTCGGGTATACTCATGCTCCTGTGAAAGCTCTCTGAATTATTTGTTACCCAATTGTGTATAATAAAACTAGTCGAATGTAAATTTTATTTGCAGGGGAAGTGTTCAGGAGTGGGAGACAGCTTCTTACCCCTTCCACTTCAGGAAGAGAAACTCTCAGAAGATAGTGAGGAAACTGCAACTGCCAAGCAATGTCTTCAGACCTTCCAAGTGTCCCTATTTTCCAGGGATGTCCCTGATTTAGAGAGGCTATCCCAGTTTCTGATTTGATCCTGGAATGTCCCACTTTTCCTTAGGATGTCCCTATCCTCATTGGAGAAATGTTGGAGGGTATGGAGTTATCCAACCCCTGAGCCATCTGAAGGCAATCCTGTATAGGGAAGTTTTTTAATGTTAAATGTTTAATTATGTTTTTATATCTGTCGGAAACTGCCCAGAGTAGCTGGGGCAACCCAGTAAGATGTGTGAGGTGTAAATAGTAAAATTATTAATGAATGTGACATCCCTATTTTCACTGGAGAAATATTGGAGGGTATGTGTCTTCGTCCCTTTGTCCTTTAGCATAGCTGCGGAGGGGATAGGTTGATGCTGTGCTAGAATGCACATTGAGCATGTCATTTCAGAATATTGACTCAGGACTCAGTATAGTCAGAAGGATTCAACATTTGGGAATCATTCTGCATTATGTGATATCAGGCTCCTTTGCTGCCACTAAATCTTTTGGGAAAGTTGGGATATTTATAATCAATATTGGCTTCTATCATACTTAAGCCCATCAGCTGGACCTTTCTGGCTTTGCTTATCACCACCTGGTGTTTATTGACCAATTTACACCCTGTTTAAAAATCTCATTGGAACTCAAAGCAGGCATCACATAATCAAACACTTTTCAGAAGTCTGGTGTTGTTGGGCAGCTGGCCTGTTCTCCATTTTGGTTCTGTTCTGTTGGAATTTTGCCTCTGTCAAGGAAATTTTAGAGCAGTCAGATAGCTGGACAATAACTTTAGTGCCTCTCATAAAAAGCAGAAACCTTCTAAGTCCTGGTGACCAAACCATTGCATGACACTATACACAAATGCTTGATTTATTATATATGCATGTATCTTTATTGGATTCTTGTTTCTTGGTATCTTAAATTCTGCATGACTGCATTTGGGGAACTTCATCTGCCCACCACCTGGAAACCTGTGATCTTGTTTTCTGGCATCCCCAAATCCCTGGACCTTCTTGATCCATCTTGTTTGTGCATCTGGATATTGCTGGACTGAATCCTGAGCCTGAATGGATTTATAAACTATTGTGGATGAGAGGAATAATATCTATTACAGCCAATTGGCTCTTGGCCTCAGGATTTAGTCCCACCAGCGTCATCATGATAGTATATTAGCCAATTATACCCACAGTTTTAAATATTCTTGTATTACATAAAATCTGTAACACAGTAAAAAAATAAAATTAAATTTGTAGAAAATCAATTGATCTTATTTTATAACAACCTAAGACCCCGCAGGATCAGGCCAAAGTCTCATCTAGTCCAGCATTCTATTCTCACAGTGGCCAACCAGATCTCTAAAGGAAGCAAGGTTTGAGTATAAAACTGCCCATTCTCCCCCCACCCCAGGTTCTGTTGGGGCAACCACGACTTAGCCCTGCTAAGTGGGGGCGGGGGGAATCTCCCCAAAGCTCTGGCATACCCTTTCCTGTTTGATACATCATGACATAATCCATTTGAATAGAGAGGCTCTTCCAGGAAAGGTATCTGTCAATCTCCTATTCTTTGGCCACTCTCAGTTCAAAAGTATTGCTATGGCCAGGAGGCCCCCACCCATCTGCCTTTAGGTTTGAGATATGTATAGAGATTTGCATTCCTCTTTTTATTTAGGCTTAAAAATACTCTGTGTGTCGCATTTAAGTTTTGAACTGCAAGCATAAGAGTGTGTGTGTTAGGTTACAGAGAAGTATGGAATTTTTTGTCATTCTTGGTTTTCTTTAGGTTTAAAAATGTTTGTGTGTTTGGTTGGCTATTGTGAAAACAGATGCTGGAATAGCTAGGCCTTTGGCCTCATTCAGCAGGCTCTTCCATTGTAGTGATTCTAAGGATTCTAAGGACACTTTTTCTCATATTTTACTGTGATATATTTTATATTGTGATCTATTTTATATTGCTGTTGTGAGGATAAAAAGAATATAACATACTGGGATGTTTCAGATTAGGGTTGCTACCCATCCCTAGAAAAATGGAATTGTCTTTTTTTTTAGTGTCCCCCGACCTGTTTGAACTTCAAATGGAACACGTTTTTCCTGAATTTGAGCTCCTCCTCTTCCTCAAAACTGTGTGGACAGAGGGTGGGTCCAGTGGGAAGAGAGTGAGAGCCTGAGCAGGGGTTTGTGAGTAAAAGTTACCACAGGACACAGGCAGAGGTTAGGGTAGCTTGGAGGAGGAGTTTGAGAGAGAGAGATTTTGCATGGGCAGAGGGTGGGTTGTGGAGTGAGATGGGGGGGTTGGTGGAGTCTCAAATTTTGTGGGGGTAGAGGCAGTGGGTGGGTCAGAGAGCGGGGTGTGTGTGGTTTCCATGGTTCTGGTCCATCCATCTGGTGGAAATTGGGGGGATTGGGAAAGAGGGTATTTTTCACAGGCAGAGGCTGGTGGGTTGGAGAGGGGATTCTGGTTCCCTTTCTGTCCGGTGGAGCGCATGGACAGAGGCGGGTGGGGGACAGAGAGCAAGAGAGGATGTTTTCCATACAGGCCAGCTCCAGTGCCGTTGGAGAGAGATTTCTTTTTGCTCTGGCACCTTTCTCCCAAGGAGCTCAAGGTGGCATTCACGAATCTCCTTTTCCCCATGTTATCATCACAACAACCATGTAGGACAGCTAACGCTAATAGATATATTAAGGAATATACATAAAACCATTTTAATCAATAAATATCAACAGTCAAAACATCCATATAGTTATATAATTTATCCATTTCTTCATTCAATAGACAGGAACAAACTGCTTTTTAGTCATATTGAATTTCTTGTGGATGCAATATTTAGTGTTGTTCTGGTTAGAATGACCTGGAAGAGCAGGGTTCAAATCTCCATGCAGCAGTGAAGTGGGTGACCTTGTGCCAATCACAGTCTCTCAACCTGACCTACCTCACAGGGTTGTTGTGAGTATAAAATGGGAAGCGGGAGAGCCAGTTATGCCACCTTGAGCTCCTCACGGGAAAGGTTGGGTGTAAATGAGGAATAGTTACAGATAATCCTTCCAGTCAATAAGTGTACCATGATAAAGATCTAAATCCACTAACAAGGACACCATCCTCTTATCCACTGCCCAATAGTTGTCAGTCATCAAGGCAACTTGAAGCTAAACTGAAATAGATCTAGATAATCCTTAAGAAGAGAAGAAGGAAGCAAACAAACAGATGGCAGTGAACAGGAGTATCTCAAGAGATGAGAGGGTGGGAAAGACAGATAAGAAAAAACATCTGATTCTATATTGTCACTTTATTGTACACATTTCTGACATTTAGCAGGAACATCATTTTTAAACATGTATTTTAATGAGAATTGGTTCAGGCACATTTTAGTACAGGATCTGTTTTTGCTTCAGAGGTGTTGAAGGTACTAAAACAATTGAGGCCTTTGGCATGCCATTTTTCACCTGGCAAATTCCTAGTTTGGTGTGAAATCTGGCTCTGTCATGCAAGAATATATAAGACTACAGCCTAATGGAGAGGAGGCCTGTGCCTTTAGTAATATGTCTTTATGATCTCTGTAGAGCTGTACACTCCATGACACATAGACATCTGTGACTGAAAGTGGCAGTCAGTTGGGAAGAAGGGAAGCATGAGGATGGAAATGGTTTGCTCACATAGAACTTTGATTTGGACAATTGCCTGATTGACATGTTATGGTTATCATATGGTGCAGTCAGCAACATGACACCCATGATGAAATTAGGATTGAAAAAAGGATTCTATTATAGCTCATAGAACAAGTTGGAAGCTGCTCCCCATTACATATCAGACAGATGCCACCTCTGTGGTCTTTTTTGACACCTGTTGAAGACATACAACATATACAGCTGTTGCTCTTTTATATTGCACATAGATGTGGCACCTGTATTACTGGTTCTGTAGCAGCACTTAATAGTTCCAGGAGTGTGTACTGCATGCACTGAGCATCTCCATATAATGTGAAACTATGATATGGTGATTAACTCCACATGGTACGATGGAGGGAGGTAAATCATCGTGCAGAGGGCATTTCAAGTAACCTAGGATTCTACCAAGTAGACCAAATCTTCCATTTCAGATTATGGAAGCCGATTTTATTATGTGAAACTGCAAGTACTTTTAGGTTACGGATTTCATTGAAATGTCATTGTAAGAAAACAACAACTCTGGCTTACATTTGAGGACAACAGGTCAATGCTGTGAGGTACTGTTAACAGTTGCTCTGTGTATACAGCTTTGTAGCTGGATTTGACAGTGCTTCCCCTCAGAAGGGGAGAACTAAATTACCATGGAAAATAACACACTTTGATTCTGCTACAGGGGTTATGCTTGACTTGAACACAGTTTAAATTAAGTGGCAAATACTGTAGGAAAGCTTGCAGTGTATCTGCCAACTTTGGGCATGTCAGTTCCAGATAAACTGACATCCATGGCTTTGCTATTTCGAGATACGTTGTGGGATTTCATACCTTCAGTTCAGGAAAACAAACTTAATTGAAATGAACTTGGTGGAATGCTTTTAGGAATATATGCTGGAAATAATGCTTCTTTACCACTTGACCATAGACTTGGTATTGAAAGGGCATTCACTGAAGCTTTTTTAAAACAAAAACAGTACTTTGACAGATGTAATAGCATCATTTACATTAAAGGCACAATAGAACTTGCACCAGAGGGGCAGGTGTGTTAGTGTATTGCAGGAAAAATAACAAAGAATTCCATTAAAGGAATCCAGGGACTCATCTGGTTTGGTCAACCCCTGTGAGGGGATTGTGCACATACCTGAGTCCAGGGGGGCATCTGGGTGGTAAACAGAGTCTGTTCCCGGCTTTTCACCTTTCCAGGTGTTCACCCTTGGCTGACCTATGCTGGTGCCCTGGGTCAGTGCTGCCTGCAAGGGTGCAGGGAGCTAGTTGAACCAGAGCCTATGCAACCACTCACCTTCTGTAATCAATAAAGTTGTGGCCTAAATTCTGCCAAAAACCAAAACTAAAATTTGAGTCATGTGTGAATTTATTTAGTGGGGAGGTCTCTGGGTCTCAACACGCAAAATAATTGCCTTGATTGGAAGCACTTCCAGGTTTGATCCTTGACATATGCAAATAGCGCTGGAAAAGACCCTTCTCTATAATCTTGGAGTGCCACGGTCAGTGGGTAAGTGTAAGGCAGCTTCCTATTCTTCTGTGATAATTTCTACAATTAATTCTAATTACGTTTTTCTTGAAAAGACTATACTCCTGCCTTCATCAAAGCTTATAACACCTTTCCCCCTTAAGCCAGTGTAAGTTGGTGTTTTTTATTTGAAGTAACTTTTGACAGTTTTTTTTGTTTTAAATAAGTGTTTCTCTCTCTTTCCAGTTTTATCAATTCTCCTTGTTTTACATAGATATTAAACAACTCTGACCCAAGCCTAGAAATCATGCCTGTCTAGTAGTGTTAATATGCTACATAATTATAGACGATTTGAGGGATGGATGGGAGAAAAGTATAACTGATATGTCAAATTTAAAGTTAAGGGTATTCATGTTTTTAAGACCCATTGCATTATGTTGAAGGTAATTTGCTACAAAGTTCTTTCTTGTTTTTGAGAGTTTTAATGGGATTTAATAAAACTGATCTCACCAGTAGAAAATTGTACATACAGTGAGAAATGACTCTAGGCTACTTTACTTGTAAGAAATGGAATGAAATCCATACTTATAGTTGCAGTCAAGAGAAGCTGGAGTCTAGAGTTTGCCCAAGGCAAAAAATGGACAAAATGGAAAAATGAAAGCCACCACGGAGAAAATTAAAATCAATTTTAAAGTCCGGGGTTTTTTTAAAGAAAGATTTGAGACTACGGCTTAACTATACCTGTCACTATGTCCTTCAGCCACAACTCCATAAGCAGTAATACACTGCAGGCAATATATTTCCAGGCAATTGTAATACTTGAACAATTAAAGTAAATCTAGTTCGGTGACCTTGTTTCTGTCATATAGCTGAATGCATATTATAATCACAGAGAAGAGTATTATCTTATTTCTTATTGATAAAAGTTTTCTAAAAACTTTGTAGATAGGAATTGTTACCATATTTGAGCTTAGTTGAAAAAAATGATCATATGTAATATAATAAAGTAACGTGTATTAACCAGAGTAACCATAGAGAAACATGCTATATTGCTATACATCATGCAAAACAGCTTCAGAGTATTTAATGAAACTGGTTTAGTCAATAACGGGGATACAATTACTAGGCTTCAGCAAGAATTACAGTAAACAATAAGGAAGCATGCATATTAAGTGACCATGCAAAACATTTATTTAGGAGTAAACCTCACTGGACCTCAATGGAACTTGCTCCCAACCAATTAAGTGTAAAATCAAGCCCCCTTCACACCATTTCCTCAGAAAGTGTGAAACACTTAAGACTGCAGAGCACACGTTATTCTAAAAGTTGCAACACTTTTCCTAGTGCTCCTCTCAAGTGCCAACAGCTACATTGCTTATCTGAAATACCATCTCCTTCTCTACAGATCTTCTCAAGTATTAAGGTTTGCAAAGGTGCCCACCTAATTTTTGTGATTTTCAGTTGTTTTATACTGTTTTTAATGTTGTATTTTGAATTCTTGTAACCTGCCCAGGAAATTTAAGGTGAATGATGGGTAATAAATTATTATTGATGATGATGATGAAAGCTAAGGGCCACAGAGGAAAAAGAGAGCAGTACATATTAGAAGAAATAATAAAGAAAAGAAAGAAAAATATATGTTTTTTTGTTTTTGAAAAGAGGAAAAACAACTGTTAGGCACTTCATGGCACTCATGAAGGCTTCAAGTGGTGCTCCTAGACAGGTGCCCCAGACTCTAAGCTTTCATTTTTTTAAAAAGTAAGTCTCTAAAGCTTCTAAGCAATTTCTGTGAAATGAAAGCAGTGTGGCTTGTTTGTAGATTTTTGCTCATACTGATGAATGTTCCCTGTTGTTATTAGACTGCAGCAGCATCTGTGTGTGTGTGTGTATGTATGATCTCTATAATCAGAACTAGCGAGACATATCTTACTTCCCATGGTTTGCACAATGTTTTCAGGGGTGGTTTTCTCTTCCTGCCCCCTCCATGGTAGCCATTTTGTGACCGGCACCCCAGCATTCTCTCCAAATGTGTCCACTATTCAAAAAAGGTTGGTGACTTCTGCAGTAGGACTATCTGTGGTCTAGGGAAGAGGGAAATGGAAGCTAGAAGAACAGGGAGAAATTGCATGCACATCCCTCCATTTTTTAAACATCTTTTAAACTTTGAATACATATTTAATGAACAGATATTGTTCGGAACTTCAGGTTGTCTGAATTCCTTCAAAACTACCAATCTGTCACAATGTGACATTACAGTGTTGCAGTGGTAGGCAAGATGCTGAAGATTACTGGAATATATTCATGCACAAGGGAAATGTTTGGCGTACACCAAATAATACATAGGAAAATGTGAAACACACAACCGAGTAGCCAAGGAGCCAAGTGATGTCACCATAACTCTGAGACAATTAACTGCTGCTTAAAACAAATATGATACTACTAGATTGCATGGGCAAGGAGCTAGTCACATTTTACTGCCAATAAAAGAGAAGTATTGAAAACATCCATATTAGCTTAGAGCTAGTCTAATTGGTAGATTTGGGTGACTTGAAGTACAGTAATGTGAGCAGGCAGTAATTTATGTCATGATACACCATGTCACCCCCCCCCCACTTGGAATGGGTAATATTAACTCAAACAGAGGTCTATGCCACTAATAAACTGAATAAATTGAGTCAATTACAAATTTCATGCTTTTATGACTTTTGCTTTAGTTAGATAACATCTCCAATTTGAATGCACTGCCCTCCAGAGAACTTGATCACTTACAAAGAACATGTGTTTGGGCTATTATTCCCATTGCTCTTTTTTTTTAAAAAAAGTCCTTACACTCTGAACATCACAAAAACCCAATGTAAATTGAAAACAGTGGTTTTGCATCTATTTTCCCTATATATAAATATAAACCATTGCTGACGGTTTTCAAGTTGTTCCTTATTTTCATTTTATCTCTAGAAGCATCCTGTACACAAGTTAAATTTACTGATAACCTTATGTTCTGCATTCATATCAACTATTTTGACTTTTAGCTTCTCCTGGG
Source organism: Podarcis melisellensis (assembly GCF_964234715.1). Lineage (NCBI taxonomy): Eukaryota > Metazoa > Chordata > Lepidosauria > Squamata > Lacertidae > Podarcis > Podarcis melisellensis. The sequence goes on from NC_138531.1 coordinate 59,454,250, forward strand.
ATTTCTGCCCCATTTTATTAAGAAGAAATACCAGTTTTTAAAATTATCCTTAAACATCTGATTCACGCTTGTTGTTCTCATCTACATCTGTGTTCTTGTATTGGCAAGAAACACTTGCTTGTTACAAGAAGGGGACCTTTCCTAGGTAACTTACTGCCAGCATACTGTATGTATAAATCTGTCCACATGGGTGGTTGTCTCTATGTGACAAGCCATTTGTGTACATGATCATGTAATTGAAAAAAACACAACACAAACCAAAGTTATTTCAGTTCCAAAACCATCCCTGAAGCCAGACTGAAATGGAAATAGATAACCAATCTCATCTAAGAACTCATTTTGTACAGGAATGCCTTCTTTTGCAAGGAGGCATTAATAATCTCCCGGATCCAGGCAGTCTATTCAATTCTCTTACTGGATGCTATAAGCCAGGAAGGCAAGAGACAGAAAACAGATCGTAGGCCACAAATATATTGTCCATGTCCTCAGTCTGCAAAAACTAAAATGTATTCAACAAGACCAGCCAGTGCTCTAGATAGATCCATAGAGTGAATTGCAAAAATAGTGTCAGCTAAGTCAAGGCTTATGTGCTTAGCACATTGAAGTGCAACTTGAAGTGCTTAGCAGAAGGTCACAGCATGAGGGTTCTACACCTTTGTGGGTCATGTTGAAAGAAACCCCTATTTGGAAATGATGATCTGGATGATAGGCATGTGTATCAACCACATGATTTAGTTCAGATCCCATTCAACACTTTGTAAATTAGCTTGATTTGGCTTGGAACAATTCAGAAGCTATTTGAATCCCTTTCTCCATCCACATTTACTACTGAGAAATTTTCAGTTGCCTATCACTTTTTTTCATTTTGACAAAAGCGAATTAAATTTAGAGACATACTAGCCACTTCAAATTACAGGTATATAAGTTCATGGGCTTTTTTTGCTGAAACCCTCTAAACAATTATTCTCTCTCACCCCAAAAGGTATCACATATACCTTTTTAATTTTTTGGTAGATTTGATGAATTTTGCAGGCAAAAACATCCCTTCAGAGGGCATGAATTCTGCCAAATTTCAGAAAGCTATCTGAATTGGCTGTGTTGCAAGGTTAGCCATTACAGTTTGGTGGTGGGTGAAAAAGGAATCTGTTAAATCTCCCTGTTTTGTGAGCAGATATTTCAGTCCATTTCCTTCATCTACCCCCAAAATAAAAAAATCTGACAGGAGCCTTTGTGCTAGGCACCTCTAAAGTTGACTTGGGAGATCTTAAAAGCATTCACTTCCCAGGTAGATTTATTCACTCTGATTGCGAATAGACCTCTCAGTCATGAAGGCACTGTCCCTTGCCTCTCCCAGTCTTAGTATCTTCCTCAAGTCTGGAGGTGTATGTTTCATTCTTGCAAAGCTGTTCCATCCCTCAGACCAATGAGACAGGAGGGCACCAATAAACTAGCTATTTTTTAGATCCTCCACCCCAGAATTCTTACCAGAGTAGATGAAAGTAAAATTTGTGGGATTCTTTTGATAGTCAACAACATTTATAGTCTGAAGTGTTACCATTGCCCAATGCTGTGAATTTTGTTGAATGAAGTTTTCATGGTCAGCAATGCAGCGTCCCATCAGATACATCAGATATCAGGAATGTCTAGTCTAGTTGTATTTTATGAGTACTGCAATGGCCAATGAAAGAGTGAGGCAATTAATTTGTTCAACCAGATAAAAGCATCTACTTATTTTGAAAGAAACAATGAATGGGATATGCCATTTTGTTTCCCAATTTATATGTACAATTGCTATTGCTGATTCTTTAGATGTTGATACCTTAAGAGTGGATTCATCATTGTCCACAAGCATAGGAATGCTTTAAATCTATGAGGAAAGACACTGAAACTGAATTATGAAATAAATGATATTTCCAGCTAGATTTGTATTTTGCCTGTATTTTGGGAAGCATTAACCTTGGTATGGGAGTTTATGCCCCATAATTACACAGTCAGCTTATTTTCAAAAGCTTCTAATCAGATGTTCACATAGCAGTGAGCATGGAAAACATACAGATAAAAGGAGGGCATGCCTTTACATTTACATGGACAAATAGTACTTTCAAGCCTTCCACACAGATTTTTCTGTTGACATTGTAGATGGGAGGTTTATGTGATCTAGGTCAATGACCTTCTTGTTTCAAGAAAAATGGTTTCTTTTCCTGCAGTGTTTAACAGACATTGGTGAAGATTAAACACAGACTCTTACATAATCTTTTCATTTATATGGTAAGGAGAGAAACACAGACAATGCATATAGAATGGAATTTGAAGGTTTCTAACTGGTATGTTAGTGGCAGTAGAAACTTAGAAAGCAATTGCTGTGCTTATACTGTATAGTGATTTGTGTTTAGTTTAAGTTTAGCAGGCTAAAATGCTTTTTCAAGTATTTCCAGTATCAGTTTTATGGAAAAAGAAAATATGTTGCAAATCTCATTTAACAATTGAAATTTGTCTTATGTAGTCAATGGGAAATATTATATTTTAGTGGAAACTAGGCCAAGTTAAGGTCAGCAGAATATTACAGTGTTCACAGGCATGGATACCAATCATGATCCTTTAGGGAAAATGTCTTCATCTTGCTATCTTTGTGCTGTTAGGTGTCTTCCACTTTTTAAAGGTAGAATATTGTCCACTCTTTCAGATAAATATTGGCTTGATCAGTACACAGACAACAGCTTTACATTCATAATTCCACTGTTATTTTATTATTTTTATTTATTAAATATTTATACCGCCCTTCGTCTAAAGATCATAGGGTGGCTTACAACATAAAAATACAAAATACATAATAAAACAAAAACGAACCAATAAACTTCCTCCCACAAACACATTTAAAAGTCTCTAAGTGTTAATCAGCCGAACACTTGGGTCTAGAGAAACATTTTCACCTGACAGCTAAAGGTATGTAATGAAGGTGCCAGGCAAGTCTCCGTGGGGAGAGCATTCCATGAACTGGAACCTACTGCAGAAAAAGCCTGTTGTCATGTTGCCAACCTGTTGCCTAAGATGATGATCGCAGGGTCTAGGTTGGTTCATGTGGGGAGAGGCTGTCCCTGAAGTGTTGTGGTCCTGAGCCATTTATAGGTCAAAACCAGCACTTTGATTTGGGTCCAGAAATTAATTTAGAGCCAGTACAGCTGGGCCAGGATCAGTGTAATATGCTCAAACTTGTCTTGCCCCAGTGAGCAACCTGGCCACCCAATTCTTCCGAACCATCTTCAGAGGCAGTCCATGTGCATATAATACATTGCAGTAATCTGAGCATAGACAACAGAAATTAGGATATCCCTGTCCACATAGGGGTCAGCTGGGCCACCAGCCGAAGCTGATGGAAGGCACTCACCACCACCAAGGCCACCTGAGCCTCAAGTGACAGGAAAGGTGATGACCTAAGTAGCTGAACTCTCCAAATTATGGGGAGAAATTTAGATGAGTAAGCGTTTCTAGTTCCGTCCCACAGACAGGTGCATGGAATTTAGCAAACTTGGGCATGAGTATTTTCTAGGACCTACTGCCTGAAAAACCATTCTATGCTGAATATAATTGAGACCATTATTCTCCAGTAACTGTGTCTCTGTGTGTAAAGCAAAGAAAAGCAACAACAAATATTTAAATAAAACTGCCAAATTTTGTGCAGCAAACTCCTGATAACCAGGAACAAGTACGTTTGGTGAGTGTGTTGTATTTTAAGTAGAAAGCCTGTTGATTCAAGAAACTTCACTGAATGACAAATGGCTCAATGGGTTATCATTAAATATCCTGACAAGCTTACATGCTTACATGAATGTGTCATGCAAATTACATTATTAATAGCACAGATTTCTTTCAATCTAGATACTATTGGGTTGGGGGATGGAGAAGTACTGATTTAGCTCACACTACCCCTTTTGTTTCTTTAACTGGACAGCTCTATTCATCTGTATTTTCAAAGTATTCCGTAGTGCTTTACCTCAGCAGTTCTCACTTAATCAATGGCAGCTAGAGGTTAGGACCTCTGCTTTGAAAATGTACTTTGTAGATTTCATTTATGTGTTTGCCAACTCCCCCCCTCTCTTTTTAATGCTCATGGATTTTGCTACAGAAAATGCTGACTTTTCTGTCATGGGAGTGAGAGAACAATGCAAAAATATATGTCTGCATAAAGGTTTTCCTTATGGATAATGTTGCGTCTAGGATAAATGTCAATTAAGTAAGATGTTATAAACTGTTTAGAGGGCCTCTAAATGGAAAAGCAGCCTATATATTCAATTAAGAAGAAGAAAGTGATAGGACTGTGGGACTATTTCAAACCACACTAGAAATGCCATCTTAAACCATGGGATTCCAGGTACTGTGATGCATATTAAAATAGACTACCACTGCATGTGGAAACTCTCTTATAAAATGTGTAGAGAGTTGTCCACATTATGAAACATTATAATTTTATTTTAGTACTGAAATTGCAATTAAAATTACCAAATACTGTTTTCTAAGGACATTTGTCACACAATATGTTTAAATGTGTTGTGCTGGTAGTAGCAAAAACAAAAACAAAAAGCCATGTTTTTTAGCTAATAAATGGCATTTATTAGCTAAAAAGCACACTATTTTATTTTTTGCTATATTTAAAATGCCCACTATGCTTTTAATTTTTTTTTTTACTATATTTGTTTTATTAAATACTAAGTACACTTTCATAACTCACAATTTATAAAGTATACTATACATGGACTCTCTTGGGGAAAAGTGTGGAATAGAAATTTAATAAATAAATATTATATTATAAGCATATTGATTTTAAAAATATCACCATACAAACCCAATATACAGAAAATATTGACAAACTTTACATTCTTCTATACTCTCATCTAGAATAATGTTATTTATCCATTTCCACTGCATGTCACATCTTATCAGATATTCCTTATGATGCAATACCAAATTTGATTTGCAATAGCTGGCATAAGCAATTGTTGCCACTGAGAATAAATTTATAGTTTAAAAGTGTACTTTACTGATAGCCAGGAAGAATACCCAATAAAATCTGCTTCATTTCCTTTCTGAGCCTACAATATGTCAATTATTATTTTCCATAATAATATCCTAAATTCCTGAAATATGTGGTCCTGCCATACATTCTCCAGTATGTATTACTTATAGCATATTTACAGTTGTGAAATGCATTCTGACTTATAAATCCTATTTCATTGTTGTGGCAGAAGGTACCAACTCTAAATAATCTTCAGCTGAGTTTTCTTTAAATGTAGATAACTTCGGTGGACCCATTAAAAGCAATGGCCATTACTAAGATTCATTAATCTTAGTGAGTCTACTCTGAGTAATACTCAGATGACTACCACATTCTTTATCTATGTTAGGAAGGCAAAGCTTCTATTTGCCTGCTCTCACATCATAATTCTCATTCAGTTGTGCAAAAACCAGTATAGCATTGTTGGAAACTGCCCAGGGTGGCTGGGGCAACCCAGTCAGATGGGGTGTGTGTGTGTGTGTGTGTGTGTGTATGTGTGTAATTAAACTTTATGCCTCAATAGTGAACAAAATTATGTGTGATCTATACCATTGAATCTGGCCACCATACGCCTGTCTCTTCACAACACAATCTTCACAAACACAGCAATCTCCAGAGGAATAACCATGTTACTCTGTTGTACCAAAAACAACAAAGAAAGTTGTGACATCTTGAAAGACTAACAATTAATATAGTATAATTGTTTATAAGGACATTTCACCCTGATGTCTGCGCATCACTCAAGATAGCTTACACTAATTAAAATTACAAATTCACAAAACCACAGCATCAATAAAATGCAATAGAACCAGGCATGAGAGATAGAAACATCACTCCAATCAAAATATTATATACCTGACAAAAGCCTGAGGGAATGGAAAGGTCTTTACCGGGCAGCAGAATACACTGAAATGGTACCAGCCAAACCTCATGAAGCAACTTGGGTATATCCACTCTCTCTAGTAACAGACAAAGACTCTCCTCCCTGAAAGAGAGGGGAGTGGTTGTGGACGGGAGCCCGAGCACCGCTCCTAGCAGGGGGCGTTGCCCCCTGCCTCCAGCTCACCTGGCTGGCACTCACGCCCCCCCCCCCGGTGGCCATCCAACCAGGTGCCATGGGGGGGCGTGTCCAGCAGCCTTTATGCTGCAGTGCCAGCCTCCCCCCCGGCCTCATTTCTCTTTGTCGTAAAAAGAGACTTGAATGCATTTGCAGCCTTGTGTCCCAGAACAACGGTGTTCTGGTCCTGCTTCTTGAAAAGAACTGTTTGGCGCAGTGCGCAAAGCTGTATGGCCATTGAAAGAACCAGGAAACTCGTAAATCGGGCGGTAGCCCGTTGGGTGCGCTTTATGTATGGCCGAGTCATTTATCATGACCGTATCCGGATCGGCGACCAAGCTTTATACCGGAATGACGGCGTCTACTTATCGGATCTGGGGAACGACATTTGGTTAGCTAGCATCAGCAGAAGCATCTGGGATTGGTTGCAGCGTTGAAGGTATTGGCGGCGAGCCTTTAGCTCGGGTGGCGGTTAGGCATTGGAATAATGTGTTGTGGTGTGTTGAAGTGCTAGGTGTGGCCATCGCCTATGCCTTCAATTTCTAGGGGTATTCCGTTAATGGAATCTGGCGGTCGTGTATTCCGTCCGAAGCCTGCTTGGCGGGAGGCCATGGCACGACCCTCGGTGACATCAGGGGTGAGCCTATAGTTGGATTAGCATCAACTGGTGATGAACCCCTGGTGAATAAACCCACTTGTTTCGCGATCCAATGCCTAAGCCAATACCTTTTCATTGCTGTAATCAATAAAGTTGTGGCCTTTTCTAGCCCATTAACCTTATATCACGTGTCCCTGTGTCTTCATTTTACTTCGCGGGGGTCGGGTCCTCGAACCACAAAGACTCTCCTCCCTGAAAGAGAGGGGAGTGGTTGTGGACGGGAGCCCGAGCACCGCTCCTAGCAGGGGGCGTTGCCCCCTGCCTCCAGCTCACCTGGCTGGCACTCACGCCCCCCCCCGGTGGCCATCCAACCAGGTGCCATGGGGGGGCGTGTCCAGCAGCCTTTATGCTGCAGTGCCAGCCTCCCCCCCGGCCTCATTTCTCTTTGTCGTCCTGAGCGAGTCACCCACCCTCCACTCCCTTTGAGTTAGGGCTTAGGTCATTGGCCTTGCTATGGACCTTAGGTTGGTCGCCCCGGTTGCCCGGGGGGCCTGGTAGGAGTTTTTCCATTTGGCATTAGGCTTTTTGGTTTTTTCGCCTACCTCGTAGCAATCGTCACAACTTTTTGGTGGTATTGGTGGGTAGGTTAGGCATTGGAATAATGTGTTGTGGTGTGTTGAAGTGCTAGGTGTGGCCATCGCCTATGCCTTCAATTTCTAGGGGTATTCCGTTAATGGAATCTGGCGGTCGTGTATTCCGTCCGAAGCCTGCTTGGCGGGAGGCCATGGCACGACCCTCGGTGACATCAGGGGTGAGCCTATAGTTGGATTAGCATCAACTGGTGATGAACCCCTGGTGAATAAACCCACTTGTTTCGCGATCCAATGCCTAAGCCAATACCTTTTCATTGCTGTAATCAATAAAGTTGTGGCCTTTTCTAGCCCATTAACCTTATATCACGTGTCCCTGTGTCTTCATTTTACTTCGCGGGGGTCGGGTCCTCGAACCACAACAGCTTTTACCATAAGTGGAACACAGAGAAGGGCCTCTCCACCAGATAGAAACAAGTGGATGACTGGCATGGGAGGAGGTGGTTCTCAAATTGCACCCAGGAACATCCATTAGTTACAAGATGAAGTTATCTTATATCTGAAGATGTGGACTCTACACTATGAAAACTCATGCCACAGTACATTCATTAGTCTTTAAAGTGCCACAATATTCTATACTGTTTAAAATACAGCATTATTCCTGTTGCTTAACAGTCTCACTGCTTCACCTTAATTTTATTCTACAGACATCACCTCTAGAGTAGAGAGAGACAGTCTTCATGCATTGTCATATACTTCTGTCTGTCAGAACAAATGGTAAGTATGTCCTCTAGAGATTTCACTGAAACTATTAATTACTTTCACTTTCCTCTTGTAATTTTCATCACTGCTAACATAGTTCAGCTAAAAAGAGAGAGACTCTAATCAATACAACACTGACATATGAAATGTGGTTGCTTGTTTTTAGTTAAAGGGTTTCATAAAATGATCTTGTAATTGTTGAGTTTACTAAAAATGATCTCGTACTTGGGGTTACATAAAAATTGTATTGTATACCCCCCCAAAAAAAAAATCTCAAAGAACAGCTAGGCAAGGGGACAGGAAGGGTGTTTGTTTGTGATTAAAGGTATCAAATGCTGGAAAGTCTGTTTAGAGGAAAGGCAAGTAAGGGGTAACATGACAGAAGTGTATGAAATGATGAATGCCATGGAGAAAATGAAAATGTTTTCTCTCTCTCTTTCATATCATTAGTACTCGGTTATCCCATGAAACTCAGTGTTGAAAGATTCAGAACAAACCAAAGAAAGTACTTCTTCACACAGGGGCGTAGAAAGGTGTGTGTGGTCCACCTCGGGTGTCATCCCTAAGGGGGTGACAAAATGGCACATCCCAGGGGTGGCACTTACCGCAAAGCCTTGCCTGCAGCACACCCGAGCCATGCATCTCTCCTGGGAGTGACACGGCAGCTTGGGGTCCTGCATTGCCCGAAACGGCATGGGGCTTGTGCCCGCCAGGCTGATGCCGTGGGCAGCTTGTTGCGGCGCCCCCCGGGCCCCCGCCACTCCGGGTGCCAGAGCAGCTAGCTATGCCCCTGCACACAGCACATAGTTTAACTATGGAATTTGTTCCCACAAAAGTCTGTGATGACCACATTTAACATAAAATTAGATAAATTCATGGAGGATGAGGCTACCAGTGACTATTAAACCTTAAGGCTTTTTCTTTGTGTTTTTGATTTTGTGTGGAGTGCCCTACCTGGCTGGATGGAGCAGCCAAGTAATTTCGTTGTCCACAAGAGGGGGCAATGACAATAAAGATATTATTATTATTATTATTACCTCCACTGTCAAAGGCAGTATGCTTTTGCATGCCACTTGCTGGAAACTGCAGAAGAGAACAGTGCTGCTGCACACAGTTCCTGGTTGTAGGCTTCCTATAGGCATCTGGTTTGCCACTAGGAGAACAGGTTGCTGGGCTAGATGGGTCAAGCAGGCTCTTATGGTCTTTAATAGTACAATTTACGGTAATATCATTGTATGGAATCCACTGCCAGTATCACATTGATGCTTGTGTTTGTGTATGCATAGATGTGTTCACCAATATACTGTAGCATCAGTCTATTCTCTGCACCAGTAATTTCAAAAAGTTGATGGTTTGGCATATAGAAAAAGGTGGAGAGGCCGGCAAGAACTTTGACTCCTATTTCCTGCTTCCTTGAAGTGGTTGTGTTACTCTTTGCCAGATTTGCCATGGTACTGAGTTGTACATTTCAACATTCCAGAACCCCACACGTTGACCAACTCCTTGGGATACATATGGGGTAGATTTGAAGGTTTTGGTTTTTCTATATAGGAATGGCATAGCTGTAATACAGCAAGTGTGAGATGGTCTTCTTGTACACACATACTTCCCATCACTAATTTATATTCAGACCCTTTTTTCCTGTGTCACACCAGCTGCATATAACTTTAAATTATACTATTTCAGTTACATTTTAGCTTAATTAAGTGCTAAGTGCAAAAAAAAGCAAAAATAAGTGCTAGGGCAAGTACTGTCAAATTTAAATTTAACAAGTCAAGGTGACTACAAGAGTATTATCTGCAATGGTTCCCAGCTCTCAGTTTTTTTGATGACTTAATCATGAAATATTAAGCAAATGTTATTGGGAATTACTTCGAGCTTTGGAACACCTCTGAGACTAGCGAGGCTTATTTTACCTTTCACTGCAACTGCTTCTTAATAATTTTACCTTATGGCTATTTATGACGGGTAAACAAAGAACAATGTCTACTTTTGCATAGTGATATAGCTTAAATAAGCATTTTCTTGAAATATTATGATCAATTATACATATTTTAAAAGATTGGCTTGTAGGAGTAGAAATGAATACATTTCCTGGAATGTTGAGAAAGAGATCAATCTGCTCCAGTAAGATTTGAATTTTTGATGAAAGATCTGTTTTTAGAAAAGTGATCAGAATCTAGACACTTTTCACAAACAGTATGCAGGATAAGTCCATGTTTCTAACTTTTTGTTTTTAACTTGGAGCAGTGGGATATAACCAAGTAAAGTGATGTGTTCTTAAATATAGCAAATCACCTTTCTTGCCATACAGAAACATAGTATGCAATCTTCACACACTCTTCAGGGGAACATAGACACTCCAATGCTGTAACATGGTAGGAACAGCTTTTGATGAACATAGCATTCTTAACATTTAAAACATTCATAATATGAGTCAGATGTTGAGATGCTGTTTAGTAACTTTTTAGCTACATTTACTTAGCCATGTTTATGCAGAATCCTAACCATTTTTATGCAGAAACGAGTCTCACTGAATTCAATGGGGCTTACTCCTAGTCTGAATCTAACTACATTGGCTTGTAATTGCTTATCAAATGATAATTGGTGACAATTGGCTTCATATTATCAAGCAATAAGTCTACTTACCTAACCACACATAAACAACACTTACAGAATGTGATATTATTTAGGTGAGACTGTTAAATAATAATTCAGTGAAACATTACAGAATATTATGGTAGACACTGTGACTGCATTTTGACATTTTTTAAAAGTGCAGATCAATGTGAACTGCTATATTTAACAGTTAGAAATATTGCAGTGGCTCCCAATAAAAAGTATTAAAAGATATCTAATTACAGATTTATTGACATGCATTCCCTTAAAGCATTCATTTGCCACTGAAGAATATATTCCTCACTTCCTTTAAGTTCCTGAAGTGCATGTGACAGGGTTCCTCCTGAATCACTCAATGGGTCCAGACTATTAAGCAGCCCTTTAAGTCCTGTTTCCCTTTGTAATACAAAGGCAAAGCGACAAAACTAACAAGAAATGTTAGTTTCAGTGTTTCAGGATTCAAATGTAAACATTTGTTATATAAAATCTCATAACTGCAACACATTATATTGTACTTTACAAACATATGTCTCTGCTTTCTTGAACAAGGATGCGGGGGGGGGGGTTGCAAGGGGGCAACTGTCCCCCCAATCAAGTAAATAGATAAAAATACTTAACTAACTGACCAGTTGTGTCACAGATACTCAGTTCTGCCTCCCCTAACATAAAGCCTGCCCCCACAATAAATCCTGGCTATGCCCATGTTCATTATATGTAAACTATGAACTCCTTCAGTAATACTTGTGGGATCCCCTTATTCCCAATGTGTCCACTCAGCCACTTCAATCTAAGCCACAGGCACGGTTACAGGTGCCACATGATAGTCATTCTGCATCTGTGAGAAATTGATATTTTAACATGGCAGCACTTTGGAATTCACTGCCTATTCACTTCACTTTTCAGCACTTCCTTAAAACATTTTTTCTTTAAGCAAACCTATCAGACACATAGATGTTGCAAAGTTTTTGTTTTTTTGGTCTATATATCAGAGTTTGTTTGCATGGGTGTTGAGGGGGGAAGCAGAAAAGTAGGCAGACTTCCATAGAAGAGACAGAAGAAATGAAGACGATCTTACAACAGAAGCCTCTGGAAGTAGCTCCACATGGTAGCCATAATAATGTATAAAGTTGCTTGATTGGATAGTCTCCATGCAAATGCCAGCTATCATTCAAACCTACAAGGCTGCTGTGGAGACTCTCAACCCAACAGGGTGATCTGCATGGTGAACAATTCCCCAGTTATGGCATGCCCTCCCTAATGAGGATAGTTTGGCACCTACCTTAAGATCCTTTCAACACCAATACTGTTTTGTTTATTCTCCTAGGACTTTTAGGACCTTTCTTCTCTCTTTTTTAATTGCTCTTGGAACAGATTATTTCTGCTGGGTTTTAAATGTTCTTATGCTGCCTGTGCTGGTTTTTAGACAAGGATTTTTTTTAAGAAACATTTTAAATGCTTAATTTGAACTCTGTGAGAAATTGGCCAGATGACTTTATTGACTGGGCGGTCGACAAATGTACTAAATGCAATTATTGTGTGGGGCCACCAAAAAGAGGAAGCTTCTGCCTGGCAGTACTAATACAAGAACTAGCATAAAGCCTTGTCCAGTTCTAGAAACTTGGCTCCTGGCCGCATTACTCACCAGCTCAAAGAGATGGAAAACATGCACACTCACCAGAAGTCACAGTCCAGCTGCTGCCAAAGGCCAGACTCCCCTCCAGTGACTTCATCAATTCCCAGAAATAAGGTAACTGGTAGCCTGTAAGGGCTGGCAAAGATAAAGGAATGATAATGGAACTTCTAGGCCCCAGGAGTTAAAACATCCTTTCTCTTTGAGAATGCAGGAGCCACAGTAGCAGCGGATAGCAGGAAATGAGCTCCCACTTAACATGCTATAGGAAGCAAATAGGGGATAATCTGTGCTGAGCAGCACTGCCACGCCAAGAATCTGACTGCATCTTCCACCACTGGCTGACAGCTCTGCAAACCCAGATGGTATTCGCCCTGCAAGGTTGGATTTTTGTATCCAAGTTTTGTGGAACTGCTCATATTGCCCTTTCCATGGCATGAAATCTACAGAAGAAGGAAATTTGTAGCAGAAGTAACAAGAGTGCGTGAGTTACAAGACAAAAGATAAGTTCACAGTTATCAGCTTTTTTCCTGAAATATGTTCCAGGGATAGCTGGTATGTGCTTTATGAATTACCTGGATGAAGGAATAGAGGTGATGCTCATCAAATTTGCAGATGATACCAAACTGGGAGTGGTAGCTGATACTGCAAAAGATGTGATCTTAACAAACTCAAGAAATAGGCCAAAACTAATAAAAATGAGTTTCAACAGGGACAAATGTAAGATTCTGCAATTAGGCAGAAATAATCAGATGCACAAATAAAGGCTAGGGGACACCTGGCTTGACAAGTGTACATGTGAAAAGGATCTAGGGGTCTTAGTTGACAACAAATTTAACCTGAGTCAACAGTGAGATGCAGCAGCAAAAAAGCTCATGCAATTCTAGGCTGTATCAACAAAAGTAGTGTCCAGATCAGGGGAAGTAATAGTACCACTCTATTCTGCCTTGGCCAGCATGATGGACAGGCCTCCAGCCTCCTCCATGAAACCAGTCCTTCAGTTTGCAGATATGCTTCCATCTTTATTAAGATCCAGTGTTTCTACTGATGTCTGCACAGATGTTACATGGCATATTGCAAGGAAAGTAAATACTTATTTAATAAGGAATTAATTTTGCAACAATACTTGGACATGGAGCAAAACTAAACAACTCCACCCATAATCATAGAATTGCAGTTTTGGAAAGGACACAAAGGGTTATATAGCCCAAATACTTGCAATACAGGAATCACAGCTAAATAATTGCTGACAAATCTAACCTATGTTTAAAAACCTTAAATGAAGAAGAGTCAACCATGTTCTGAGGTATTCTGTTCCATTGTCAAACAACGCTTCCAAATGTTTAGTTGGATCTCTTTTCTTGTAACTTGAATTCAGTGATTCAGGTCCTACCCTCTAGAGCACTGCTATTGTTGTTATTAATTTCTTATATCCCACCCATCTAACTAGGCTACCTCTAGTCAGAGATCCAGCAGAACCAGAAAACAGCTTTTACCTCTGTCGCTAGCCTGACGCAGATCACCAACCAGCATGACCAAGGCAGTTTCAGTCCCTGGAAGATATTTGAAGATGGCTATCATATAACCTCTCAGTCTTATTTTCTCCAGGCTAGACATATCCAACTCCCTCAATAAGGGTTCCTCATAAGGGTTGGTTTCCAGGCCCTTTATAATCTTGGTCATCTTCCTTTGAATATGTTCCACCTTATCAATACCCTTCTTAAACCGTGGTGCCCAGAACTGGCCACAGTACTTCAGGTGGGGTCTAATCAAGGTAGAATCAAGCAGTACTGTTAGTTCCCTTGATCTGGACACTATACTTCTGTCTCTGCCTCAATACAGGTCATTGTACAGGGCATCCAAGGATATAAATGAAAGGTAATAAATAAATTACAATAAAACCCCTTTAGTGTTTTTCTCACCGAGAAATAAATATATTGTACCATTTTGCAATGAAATTTCCTACATTTAAATAGTTATAGGCTTCCTGATTACTTCAATGATTTGTTTCTTTAATTTTAACAGTAATTAACAAAGAGGTATTTTTTCCATTTGTGAAATTAAGCAAGCATAATTTATACATTTATTTTCAAACAGCTAAGAGAACTTTAAATCTCATCTCCCTTCAGAAGTCAGTGTAGCTTCCTTGATTCATCTTAATGTTAATTTAATTTACTGGATTGCTCCACCTGGCTGATTACAGTTCTTTTTTTATTTCCAAGTCAGGTGCTCTAGGATGTATGACATTGCAGGCTTCCCCTCAAGCTGTGAGACTTTATGCGTCCAGAACAGCATCTTGCTAGCTGTTCTTGGCATCACTGACTATCATGTTTCCAGAATGTAGCTTACTTCTGTGAAAGTTCTGAACTAATTCTTAACTGAAGGACATTTCTCACCACAGTACCAGTGGACTGATAATGTACCTCTCCCTCAAGTCAAGGACTTACATATGTAAAATTAAACATGTTTCTTACAAGATGATCTGCCCTTTGAGAATGCCAACCCTTTCACAGTTATTACTTCTGAGTATTTAAAAGGGTTACATCTTGGTTTACAGATGCATGTCCTTCAGATTTGACGAGAGGCATGTGCTTTGTATCTCTGTATGAAAATATAACTTGAGGACCCATCCTGGAAGCCAATAAAATCTGGTGGCACATTGTTGAATCAAATTCAAAAATCTGTCTATTGCCAGACCTCACTGGTCACACCCAGGCAACATGGGTTCAACTCCCTTATCAGATACAGACTCAGTGGATAACCTTAAGAAAGTTACTTGAAAACCACAGTCTTATTGGTCATTGTGTGAAGATAAGTAAGATAAGACTTACAAAACATTTTATGCTTTCATCCAATTCCAAATATCCTCCCATGGTAGTAAATTTGACTGCTACAGTCAGAATGAGTAACTTCCAAATAAAACTTTATGAAGATTTGGCTACCACGGTGCTATACACAAACATTTCTCAATTAAGCTGCACATTGCCTTTTAAACTAAATAGATATCCTGCATGTCCATCTTGCCTAGAAGCTTCACTGGGTTTACTGGCTAATACATTAACACTGAGTTACCTCCTATACAAACACACACCCAGTTTCATACACCCCTTCTCCTTTTACACTTTATTTACAGCTGTGGGCAACTGAGACTCACAAAATTTGAGGACTCATAATTTGAGGACTACTCCATAACTGACAATCTTTCATTATCCTAGACTGCTTTTTTTAAAAAAGAAAAGCCAAATAGCTTAAACATACACATATAACAGGCTAGTCTCTCATGGATCTGCCTGTCTGCCAAATATAAAAAATATTACTATAGAAAATAAATTGTGTATCCTGCATGAAGAATAAACGTTTTGTTCAAATCATGGTACACAGTATTTCTCCCTTCACTTGTTTTTAGTATCACAGTTTTTAAAAGATAAATCATAAAGTCATATAAAAAATTTAGGCAGAAAACCGAATTACAGTGGCAGTGAAAAATTGTATGGCCAACACATCGATTCTAATTTGAAAGCATTTCTGGAGACAATGCAAAATGTAATTCTATTGCTGAAGTGAGACAAGGCCATTCTCAGACAAAACTAATACAGAAGTCCTACAAATAATATTGTTAATAATCCACTGATATGTATAACTGATGACAATAGTGTTGACAGCATTATATTGGAAAAAAGAACCATAGCTTGATGGGAGCATTCAGTCCACTAGTAGAGGCAGAGCAGCAGCTCTAATGCTGTTAGAATTGCAACTGCATTGTAGGAAGAATTCATATGAACTGACATCTTCATAAATCAGGAACTTCATGGAAGAGCACTTGGGCAATAAACTTAGGAATTAAGGAATTACCACTAAGGAATTTTAAAATGAAGTGAACAAATATATGGCTGCATAAATATAGCTATGAAAGCAACAGTGACATACAGGAGCTTAATTGTTTTACATGGGAAGAACTACGAATAACAGAACTTACGTATCATTTCACAAAACCTAGTCCAGTATTTCTGTCTACTTTTGACTTTGCTTACCACTGAATTTCAGCTTAGCAACCATAAAGCTCACTGGGGTAGGCTTGGGCCAATCACAGCCTCTCCAAATATCCTACCTCACAGTTGATAATAACACAGGAAGTAAAACCTCAGTTCCTTAGAGGAAAGGTGAGTTACAGATGTAATAAGTAAATGGGAATCTCTTTTCATAGCAGCACTTAGCTCTTGAGTCATGTGAAGTAAAAATGACAAGAAATGTCTCTGAGCATGTGCATAATTCACAATATAATTTCTCTATATCTGCAGTTAGGGGCAAGAGCATTTAGGCTAGAGTGTCATATCCAGGAAGTCTCACTGCTTTCAATGATTCATAATTTTAAGTACGCCCAAATGAAATCAGTGTGATTACAGGACTATTTTCAAGAAATGGTTAAAAAAACTATGCCTTTTGATTCCATTCTGCAAACTTCTTGTACAAATGCTAGGGTTGCCTTATTTCAAAAAGTAAAAACCAGGACACCCCTAACATATGCCGCTGAGGTGTTCATCGTCCACATGCTTGTAATGGGTTCTCTGTTTAGTCTATATCAGTTTACACTGATGTGCAAATTGTACCACTATGCTGAATTGCAAAGTCTGTGCAACACAACATTGATGTGCATATCATAGCTTTTGTGTTCTTCAAAGTAGAAGCTATACTAAGGGTTGTTTAGAATTATGTTTTACTCAAAAAGACCCATTGGAATTAATGACCTAAGAGAGCCATATCGTATTAATTTCAATCAGTTTATTCTAAGTAAGACATACAATGAATACAATCCTAAGTACTTTTAACATATTTGAAAAGTTCAAAGGTGCTATTTAATTACATAAGCATTTTATAAAATGCACATTAATAAACATGCAGTAATTGTCACATATATTGAATCCTTGAAATATCTACTATCCAAGAGAAATATTGCTTAATATTTCACATTCTGTTATGCATATGCCAGAATTGCTAACTCATAAGAACATGAGCAAAGAGGGCCATTTTGATCACCTCACCTCATTATCCTTAATTATAGCCTCCTATATGAAAAAATCTGTTAGAAATGTATTAGAAATATATTTATCTGTGGGGCATATTTTGAAAAGAGAATAATATTGTTTCCTGTTTTACATAAAACAAGTTTGGAACTGTT
This sequence comes from Podarcis melisellensis, assembly GCF_964234715.1. Classification (NCBI taxonomy): domain Eukaryota; kingdom Metazoa; phylum Chordata; class Lepidosauria; order Squamata; family Lacertidae; genus Podarcis; species Podarcis melisellensis. Next base: position 59,471,732 of record NC_138531.1, read on the forward strand.
GTACAGCTATGCAAACATTGACTAACTTGTATAGAGAAGGCAAATGGAAAGAATTATATTGTAAATATATCTACAATATCACTTTCTATCGCTGTTATTGCTGCAAATCTAGGTTGCGATTTGTCTAAATCTTCCATTAACAGATCCAGTGTAATTTAATAAAAGAACAAATAATATTAAATATATTTGACCTGAAAAGAATATTTGGGGGGACAATATTTCTGGATCTTGCTTATGTGAGTTTGCTGATTATCTATACTTAGTTCCCATATGGATGCTAATCATACTCATATTATTTTAAAATGTTATACTTAGGTAATTTGTATAAAATACACAAAGTGCAGTATATTGTGTATCATTTCAATACACTGGCAAGTATTTTTTTAAAAAATTAGAAGGCCTTCTCTCAAAGGCACTATACGTAGAACAACACAAACAACCTGCTATGAAAAGCAGAAACCAAAAAACAAAACAAAAAAGCTGAGCCACAATTTTTATTCAACAATTTTAAAAGCCTAGATTTGCTGCAAGTAAATTTACTGGGAGCAAATTCCATTTAACTCAGTTCTAAGAAACACACTGCAATGGGCTGCAAAACAATGTTAAATAATTCTGAGCGATCAATAAGAATAATGAGCAAAATGCACATGTTTCAACTTCATGCAGTGTTTGAGAAATAGGTTGGAAGTTCAAAACAAGTGGTCTTAACAAAACACAAAAGATTAGCTATATAACAAACCAAGAACATCTGTTTCCTGTTATATTCCAGTAGGGGGAACTAAAGATTCACCATCTAACATTGCTTTTGGCTTACAGACCTGTGTATATTCCTCTAACCCCCTGTCTAATCATCAGTGCTAACATCAAATAGCTAGTAGCTACTCTTGTGATCACTCACGGCCTCAGCTGCACTTTATACACTAAAGATATTGCAAGTATTCAGACATACACCTTTGATGCAGCTATTCCTTTACTTGATCATCCTCTTTATGCTTATTCTTCAGTTTGTGCAGTCTCATTTGTCTTCCCTTGTTATGCTTTTCCCCCAACACCCCTGCACACAGAATATATATATATTTTTCCTCCTAGCTGAACTGAAAAGGGAAAACTCTCTCTCCACACCCCTTGGTGTAGACATCCTTTTACCTCATGAGAGACCCCATATACTCTATCTTCTTCCTGGATTGCTTACATTGTAAGGGCTTCAGCAGTTTAGAAAGAAGGTGGTAAAGGTGTTCTTTTTAAGAGCTTAAGGAATTAGGTAGGTTGAAATGAAGAGCATGGGGTTATTTATAAAATACTGATGTGATATTCTGTGTTGTGTTTTGTGTTTTGTTTTAGTCAAAACACGAAAAATGAAAGGTCAGGAAAACAGAGAACAAACAAAACAAACACATATGGTTGACCCCAATTTACTACAGCTAATTTATGCACAATGCAAAACACAGAAGAAGGGCTCCTCATGTTCAGGTTACCTTACCATTCCATAAACATGAAGAAAGGGTTGCAACCACAGTTACTGTGTGCAAGAGAGTTGCTTGAAGAGCTTGTGAATGGCTTCTATGTCAATTCCATGCATATACTCTTCTGAATGTGCAGAGTTGATCACATCATTGCTTTCACAGATGCAGAAACTAGAATTCTGCTCAATTTGCATTCTTGGTAGAATGCACATTTCAAACTAGTTTGGGAATATGATGTTTTGTTTGTACAAGACCTCACCATAAGTTCTGTCAGGTAGCAAGGTGGGATAGGGTGGTCATCCTGGAACAGAAATTACATTGGGGGGGGCTTCCCCCCTTACCACAGTGGTATCCTACAAAATCCCAATGTTGATAAGTACATATATATAACCTGTGTATATGTATACATAAATAAGTCAACCCGATTTTGAAAGCCACAATGCACAAGGGCAGTGCAAATAAGAACTGAGCTGATAGCTCAGTCCTACTCATGCTCACTTGGAAGACTCACTGTGTTCAGTGAACCTTATTATCCATAAAAAGCTGCATAGAATTGTGGCCTTAATCTTGCATATGATCTGTGCACATATATGGTATAGGGCATCTGCATGTATAAACATGTTCCAGGCAGTCACAATGTGGCATGTTTATACTGGAAGGAGGGTTGCATAAATTGGTTGTACACCCGTCATATAATATACAGAGCCCAGCTTGCGGCAGAATTGTGGAATCTAACTGCAACTGTATTATACAATGTATACACTGGACTATATACACGAGTAGGTCTGACTATATATACTGGAATTTGTGTGAGTAAAGAAGTATACAGCGGTACCTCTAGTTATGAACCTAATTCCGTTCCAGAGGTCTGTTCTTAACCTGAAACTGTTCTTAACTAGAGGCGTGCTTTCGCTAATGGGGCCTCTTGCTGCCGCTGCGCTGCTGGCACACGATTTCTGTTCTCATCCTGGGGCAAAGTTCTCAACTCGAGGTAACTCTTCTAGGTTAGCGGAGTTTGTAACCTGAAGCGTTTGTAACCTGAAGCGTTTGTAACTCGAGGTACCACTGTAACTTGTATTTGCATAAGGCAATGCTGACTTGCCTGCATTTTCCTTTTAAAAGGAGTTGGTACCTTTTTTTTGGAGGCCATCTGTAGCCCTCCTAAGTGGCTGGGCGGGCTTTAAGCAACTACAAATATTACGCCATAATCCGGGAGAAGGGGTCTTTGAACATGTGCAGAATGTCATAGTTCTTTCCATACTAAGCAGTAGCTGCGTATCACTACACACCTGGAATCAGGCAACATGATCGCCTTCCTGCACCTCCCTTTTTTAGTAAGTACCAGCACATGAAAGCTAAGTGAGAAGAAGAGGTTGAAACTGCCGTCTTCTTTCAAAGGCCTCCCTGTGACAGAGAGAGAGAGAAGAGGCGAGGAAGACTGAATAATTAGGGAAGAGACTTCCATGAAATCGCTCGTCGAGAAAATTACCTGCCCATTAAATGAGAAGCAGTGAGAAGCAATCATGTTAATGTTACCTATAGCCAACAGTAAAGAGGGAAAAGGGGGTTTGGGAGAGAAATGGGATGGGCGGGGGGGGGGCAGAGAAGCAGCGCTCCTGTGTGCCCCCCCCCCGTTCTTCTCTTCAATCCTTCAGTTGCCTCACATTATGTGTGTCTGTCTCTCTCTCCCCCCTCCCACCGCGATCCCTGAGGGGAACATGAGAGTGGGTGTGGTGTTTTACAGTGCTTTAATCCACACCCCAGCTCTTCCAATTCCGGCTCTCTTCCACCCCCCCCCCCTCCGTGTTTGCTCTACGAAGAGCAGCAACAGCAGCAGCAGAACGAGCCCAGGCTGTGGGGAGGCCGCCCGGGCGAGCTCCAGCAGGAGGGTGCTGAGCTCTCTCCCCTCCTCTCCCTCGCGCGCGCGCGCGCACCCCGCCGCGCCTGCCGCTTCCCGCCTCGCTCGACTCCTTCCATAGTGGGAGCGACACCTCCCCCCCCCCCCGCTCACCGCCGCGCGCGTTTACACGGCAGCGGTGGCCGCCTCAGCCAGCAGCAACAACCGTGCCCACCGCCACTCGCTCTTTCCTCCAGCCCCTGCGGCACGTTGGGAGTTTATTCTCCTCAAGCAGTTTATTCCCGCGCTGAGGGTAGGGGTGGCTGGGTTGCCTTTTTTAATTTTTAATTTTTTTGAGGGGGTGCTGTGGAGAGGGAAGGAGGAAGGGGTGTTTAAGCAGCTCGCGCGCCAAGATGTTGCTCAGGCGTCCCTCTTATGGAAGTTAAGGGAAGCAACTCCGCAGCTTGAAGTGATTTTGAGGAGGTGGGGGGGGGAGTTGGAAGAGGAAGAAAATGAGAAGCAGGAGAGTTAAGCCAAGCCCATGATTTCGCTCCCTCCTTCCCCGCCTTTTCCTCAGAGCGCCGAGAACTTTGAGCGAGGTGGTGGCGGCGGGAGGGGACGCACTTTCTAGGAAACGTATCTGCTTTCAAAGTCTCTCTCGTCTGCCGAAGAAATCCCCGGGCTCTGGATTGCAATGGAGAGTCTTAGCCACACTTGAACAATTCCTCTGCCTCCGCTGGATTGGTGGGAATTTCGGAAGCGGAGCCAGCGCGCCGAGCCGGGAGCGGTGCCCCCTCTTCCTCCCTCGCTCTCCCCCTCGCGCTGCTAATCTGCATGGAGCTCAAAGTGTCCCATTCAAGCCTCTTTCTCGTCGCTGCTCTCCGGGCTCCTTCCACGTATCCTTAGGTTGTAGGAGAATCTCAACTTTTGGGACTACTCCCCCCCTCTATTTTTTTCTCTCTCTCCCTGGAATTGGATTGCCTTTGAATATGTTAAAATGGGGCTGCTGACGCCACTCCTGCTGCTTGGATTTGTCTCTTTTCAAGTTGATGGTAAGTTAAAGTGTTGTGTTTTACTGTCATTTCTTTGGAGCAGAGCACGCTTGGATTTTGGGGCTCGAAATCCTGTATAATGTGCATGGGCTATGGAACGATGGAAGGAAGGGATGGATATGAACATGCTATTAATAAAGCAAATCTTCTTTTCTAACTTAGTAGGAAAATAGTTAACATAAGCTGTAAAGTGTGTGTGTGTGTGTGTGTGTGTGTGTGTGATAGAGAGAGAGAGATTGAAATCAGCTGCACTGGTAAATCTCGACGCACCAACAGATTTCTGTTGCTTCTATTTTTACCCCATGCTGAACTTTTTAGGTGGAAAATCGACTGATTAAATGGGGTAATTGTGCTTCTGATTCAAGAGAGGTGAATGGGAAATTTACTACCGTGAGGTTCTCGCTGCTCCATTTGTAAGCAATGCACGCAGAAAAATGCAGTAATGTGTGGAATGCGCTAAAAGGTGTGAAATAACTATGCCTGTGAGATGTGTCAGGTGGAAAGTATACAAAGTAGGGAGTGTGAAAGAGGGTTGTGTCTGTGGAAGCCTCCCAGTACAGCAGAATCTCACAGCCAGCTTCTGCCACAGGGAGAAGCTAGGCTTCCACTGTTTAAAGACAATGGGGAATTTGAACAGGTGCTGTAGGTGTCTCCCCTTCTGTAAAGGCAGTCTCCCTTTTACAGGGGTTTGTCTTTTGTTCAGCTTGCTTAGCCCTCCCTAAAGTAAAACCAAGACCTCGTCGTTTAACCTAGAAGCATGTTGCAGGGAATTTCATGTTGATATTTAAGAGCTAAGAACACATTGTTGATTTCAGTGTTTGAAATGAAGGAAATTGAGAAAAATCAAAGGAATGATGTTTGTACTGCCTATGGTTAGAAGGTATAATTTTAACAGAGTAGAGACACCAATGGCTATGAATACATATATACTGTATGTGTTTTACCTCAAATGTGCAACATACATCATAGTATTTTGGGCACACAAACTGTTTACATGGACAGTCATCCTGAGTCTTTATGTGAGCGTTGGTGGTGGGAGGCTTGATTTGGTACCTGATCTCTTTGGCTATTGTCTTAATTTGGAGGTTTGGCATTATATTTTTACAGAGGTGTCTTGGGGGGGGCGGGGTTTGGACTCTAGCTTAATTTACTCTTTGATGCTGGATATGGGCAGGATCTGGGACTAAACTTAGTTCCAGCAGGAAGCTGGTGCTAAAAGCCTGGTATCCATATCAACGAGAGGCCACTCTTGTAAACAGAGAGTGATATTGTATTACCTACAATTATTGCATGCAGTTGTGTGCTACCCATCCCTCCCTCTCTCCCTCCCACCACACCCTTAGCAACACAGGAGGCAACAGAGAACATTGCTAAAAGCTGGGAATTGAGGATATGTAAGTATTGGTTCACAAGTTGTATAATGAGTGTATCACGTAATGTGCCCTGCAGTTTCATTTTTTTTTTACAAAGCATTGTGGTTCACATAAGTCACGTTGGAAATGTACATAAAACCTGAAAGCATCAGGCTGCAGAAATGTAGTTATTAGCCAGTGTTTAAAATTGTAGGTAGCTAGAAGGAATACAATTAAAGTGCTCAGTGGAAGTGACAGAGTGAATCACAGGAGCCTGGTGTTACAGAATGTAATTAATGTACCAGGCTGTTTGGAGATATAGGAAACAAATGCAATTAACCAGCTTGCTAGAAGGACAGGAGCAAGGCATAATTTATTCAAGTTTTCTTCCATGGAGAACACAACGTGAACCTTAAAAAAAACCACCATTCTTTTACAAGGTAGGTCTATGAGCAAACTTATTGGTCCATCTTTGACAAATATGGACTTAATCAAAATCTTTGAAAAGCACTTTATGGGAAGGTTTGACTAGACTATGATAATCTCAGTAGATACAATCCTGTACATAGAATTGCAGTCAATAGTTGTTGCTGTTCTTCTGAAACATATTCATATCTACATATAGTTCTGAAACATAAAATGTAGATCTGTATCTTGGAAACCTATTGTATTTTACATTAGCTTACTGATGTCCCTATCTTCCCAGAAACACAGAAATGAAAGTTGCCACATAACACGAACAGGATGCCATTAAAGGCAGCTTCACATGTTACCCTTTTCTTAAAATATTGGAAAATGCTAATATCACATGTTTGCAGGCATGTATAATACATATGAGGGAGGTTGCCAAAGGTACACTCAGTAGCAAACCTGAGTCCATCATGGTTTGCCCACCGTACATACTAAGCTATCTTTCCCACTGAGTATAATATGTGAAATGATCCTAAACTGCTTTAACATATGTTTTCCCCCCTGTATTATGAATAAAACAGTAAGCATGAAGAAAGCATAACTGAGGAAGAAAGACCCTTTGTTGAAACTCAAACCAGCTGGTTTTTTTCCCCCTCCTTAAAAATAGGTCATCCCTCACTCACAAGCTAAGGCTTTGAGCTTCCGAGAGCTCTCCCTTTACATCATTATGATTTTTGTATCTTTTGGGTATGAATGCGGTCAGAGAAAAGCAAACCATGTGTTTTTGAGATATAATGTCAGGAAGATATACTCCATGCCTATCTCTGAGTACCCAGAGAAACATGAGTGGCCTACAGGTGATATTACATGGTGGTATGATGCAGATTCAGATGGTGAATTGTCTTAGTTCTTGTGCCTTCTTAGTACAGTGGTACCTCAGGTTACATACGCTTCAGGTTACAGACTCCGCTAACCCAGAAATAGTACCTTGGGTTAAGAACTTTGCTTCAGGATGAGAACAGAAATCGTGCTCCGGCAGTACGGTGGCAGCAGGAGGCCCCATTAGCTAAAGTGGTGCTTCAGGTTAAGAACAGTTTCAGGTTAAAAACGGACCTCCGGAACGAATTAAGTACTTAACCCAAGGTACCACTCTATCATGAAATTTTAGAGTTCGATGAAAATGGGACAAAATGTGCCATTTGTGTTGTGAATGTGGATTTATGGCCGTTCAGATCACAACCTTTGCCATCTATTTAGGGATAACTGTAATTCCAATCTTCCCAGCATTCTACCTTGATACCAGTCTTTTTACCATTTCTGAAAGTTAAAAAGGGCTCTTGTCATATCGCACACCCAGCTGAGGAATGGTTGAAAAAGTAATTTTTGTTCATTAATTTCTTTCTTTGACTATTTTGTAAGAAGGGTGGGCCACTGGATCAGACATAATGCCATTTAGTCCAGCAGCCTGTTTCTCACAGTGTCCAACCAGAAAGGTGAGGTCATTAGCCCTTTCCCACTGTTCTTTAGTATTCAGAGGCATCGGGACTGGTATTCATGGACCTATTCTTCAAGAATTTGTCTAATCCACCTTTAAAGGTATCCAGATTGGTGGTAAATCACCACATCTTATGGTAGGAAGCACTTATTTAGGAGGTGTTTAGTCGTGATGCTGTGGACCAGAGCACGCCAAACACTTCTGTCTTCCACTGCCTCCTGCAGTTTGGTCAAACTCATGTTAGTAGCTTTGAGAACACTGTCCAACCATCTCTTCCTCTGTTGTCCCATTCTCCTTGTGCCTTCAATCTTTCCCAACATCAAGGTCTTTTCCAGGGAGTCTTCTCTTCTCATGTGGTGGCCAAAGTATTGGAGCCTCATCTTCAGAATGTGACCTTTTAGTGAGCACTCAGGGCTGATTTCCTTAAGAATGGATAGGATTGATCATCTTGCAGTCTATGGGACTCTCAAGTCTCCTTCATCACCATAATTCAAAAGCATCAATTCTTTGGTGACCAGTCTTCTTTATGGTCCAGCTCCCACTTCCATACATCACTACTGGGAAAACCATAGCTTTAACTATATGGACCTTTGTCAGCAAGGTGATGTCTCTGCTTTTTAAGATGCTGTCTAGCTTTGTCATTGCTTTTCTCCCAAGAAGCAGGCGTCTTTTAATTTCATGACTGGTGTCACCATCTGCAGTGATCATGGAGCCCAAGAAAGTAAAATCTCTCACTGCCTCCATTTCTTCCCCTTCTATTTGTCAGGAGGTGATGGGACCAGTGGACTTATTTAGGAAGGAAGTATTTATTTTTGTCTATCTCTCCTGCTGTGATTGGATGACCCCACATTCTAGTATTATGAGAGAGGGTTTCTCTATCCAGTTTATTTACATTGTGCATAATATTATGAACCTCTGTCACATTCCTCCCTTGTCAACTTTTTTCAACACTAAAATCCCCATATGTTGTAACCCTTTCTCTTAAGGGAGTCTGTCTATCCACCTGATCATTTTGGCTGACTTTTTCCCCTGGACCTTTCACAGATCTACAACATACTTTTTGAGATATGACAACCAGAACTCTACACAGTATTCTAACTGTGGCCACACTATTTGTTGTAAAGGCGTTATACTCTTAGCTTTATTTTCAGTACCTTTCCTAACAATCCCTAACATGGTATTTACCTTTTTCACAGCAACCACACACTGATCAATTGTGCTAAAAGAACATTAAGTTTGATATAATGTTTTCTAGTTGTTGTCAAACCTCTTGCTTTTAGTGGAAGATAAATCACAGACAATCACAGATACAACTGTGGAATAGTCCTGTAAACAATCCAAAATGCACTTGTTTCAGCAAATCCCCTTTGAGTATAATAGACTTTCTCTGGTTCAGGTTTGTGTTTATCATAGACAGAATATCAGCCAAACTTATAACATGTTGGCACAATAAAACACTGGATTCTAAACTTTGTTCTGTCTAGTATAAATGCCTTTTGCACAATAAAATATAAATATTAGGATAATACAGCACATTGAAAACACACTATGGACAACTCTGCATCTTTATTTCTTAACACCCAAAGGTTACTGGAGGATAACATACGTTACAAAAAAACTACAAAAGTCATTACTCAGTAGAGTAATCAAAGAAAGATGAAGGGCAGTTGAAGAAGAAGAAGAGGAGAAGGAGTTTGGATTTGATATCCCGCCTTTCACTCCCTTTAAGGAGTCTCAAAGCGGCTAACATTCTCCTTTCCCTTCCTCCCCCACAACAAACACTCTGTGAGGTGAGTGGGGCTGAGAGACTTCAGAGAAGTGTGACTAGCCCAAGGTCACCCAGCAGCTGCATGTGGAGGAGCGGAGACGCGAACCCGGTTCCCCAGATTACGAGCTACTGCTCTTAACCACTACACCACACTGGCTCTCACTGGTTCCACAGCCCATTGTGTGTCCGCGTTAGCAAGATGTTGTACTGCACACCTTGAGAAACAATACTAGGATATAGATAAAGTAATTTCACAACTGAAATTTCTCGTGTCTTCACACCTTATTCAATTCAGGGTGTTAGGACACTATTTCATAAATAGGTGTTGGCACAATTCATAGTTTCAAATAACTCCTCAAAGTTTTTCTCAGTGGGAGTTACTATCTAGCAAGTGTAGTCTTTGAAATGTTGCGAAAACATGCATCAAGGATCAAAGCACAGTGATGCTAAATTGTATGTCGTTTTAACATGTTGATCAATGTTGATCATAATTATAATTTGTATTACTTGTTGCAGCATTTACTTGAGCGCAGGTTTTTCCTGCAACTGAGTTGACTAACTTAAATAACAAAAACAAAGATCCAAACACAAGTTTGATTCATTTTGTCTATTTCTTACATTCCACATTGCTATACAGTGGTACCTCGGGTTAAGTACTTAATTCGTTCTAGAGGTCCATTTTTAAACTGAAACTGTTCTTAACCTGAAGCACCACCTTAGCTAATGGGGCCTCCTGCTGCCGCTGCGCCGGCGGAGCACGATTTCTGTTCTCATCCTGAAGCAAAGTCCTTAACCCGAGGTAATATTTCTGGGTTAGCGGAGTCTGTAACCTGAAGCGTATGTAACCTGAAGTGTATGTAACCTGAGGTACCACTGTACAAATATTAATTACAAACGAATAATGATGTACTATGGAGTTGGACTAGATGTTCCTCAGTGTGTCTTCCAACTCTATGATTATAAGAGATATGATGTATTCAGCAGTGCACATTCTGCCTCTTTGGTCTGAAATAAGGCCTTTTGTTGTCTTACTGCTGTTGGAAGGACTAGTGTGCCTTTGACTGTCACCTGGGTTCCCACCCCTTATAACAATTATGTAAAAATGCCAATGCCTTGGTTGGCTGGGTATTTAGAAATTATATTCATGATTTCCTGCCAGCAGGCTAGCTTTTGGAGCTAGTTTCTGCATGTTTGTGGGAATCTCTGTTTTATTCTGTGGGAAACAGATGGTGTACATACTTTTCAAAAATTAAACACTACATGTTATTTGTTCAGGCAAAAATCCCATTACACATACATGTGAGCTAGCATTAGATGAAATTCAGGTTTCATGGGGGGGGGGGTTGGAATCATTACAAACAATATTTATATCTAATGTTCTCTTAATGATAAAGGTTCCTTTTGTATTTCAAAGGCATCAATACAATGAGGGTGAGACTTCTTCTAAGGTTTGACAAACACAGCTACATCCCACTTCTCTTGACTTTTACAGCTTATGTTCTTGATGCTGCTTTTAAAGCTGGGCCATGTATTGGGCAAGTGGGCATTTGCTTAGGGACACTGGTCTGAAGATAATAATAATAATAATAATAAGGGCCCTGGTCTCATGAGGCAGAGCGTTCCACCAGGCCAGAGCCAGAGTTGAAAAGGCCCTGGCTCTGGTTGAAGCCAATCTAACTTCCTTAGGGCCTGGGACCACTAGGGTGTTGTTATTTATGGACCTTGAGGCTCTCCGTGGGGCATACCAGGAGTGGCGGTCCTGTAGGTACGAGGGTCCTAGGCCGTGAAGGGCTTTAAAGGTCAAAATCAGCACCTTAAATCTACCCTGTACTCCACCGGGAGCCAGTGCAGCTTGAAAAGCACTGGGTGAATATGCTCCCATGGCAGAGACCCCGTGAGGAGCCTCGCTGCAGCATTCTGTACCCGCTGGAGTTTCTGGGACAGCTTCAAGGGCAGCCCCGCATAGAGCGAATTACAGTAGTCAAGCCTGGAGATGACCGTCGCATGGATCACTGTGGCCAGGTCAGGGCGGGAAAGGTAAGGGACCAACTGCTTGATGCGGCGAAGGTGGAAAAATGTCGCCTCAAAGATGAACCTTTGGAGCCATTGCTTCTGTTCCCTAACCCATTTTTACAACTACTGGAATACAATTAGCCCAGCTAGAAAACGGCTAATTAAGAATAAATTGGGCAACTATGTCTCAGAAAAAGCAGCTCTGTTTTGTGAGAGAAACATTTTTGTGCAGGCAAGATGACCCATCTGAGCTGTTTCAAAGCCAACCCACGTACATAAACATGAAAATCATGTACATATTCTTAAGTGGGACATTTATATTTATTTTGTAAAAGAATACAAGCCAGGGAACCAACAAGATATACTTGTACAAACAAAAACAAACCCCCCAACACAAATTTGTGCTGCACTTCACAAGTGACTGTGTAAATATTCTGTACAAAGCAGCCCTTAGCAATACAAGTACTAATTTTATTACTTCAGGTTAAAAAGGAAAAGTTTTGTGTTCTTTTAAAGGAAGTGGTAAATACAGCCATCAAGTACAGAATTGGAATGGTGAAAACGGTCTTTGAGACTGTTTTCAATCTTCTTTATGAGCAGAGCATACTTGATGCTGCATCTCTGAAGCTGTGGCAAACATGTTAGCACTTGTGTGTTCCCTTTGCATCAGGTGCTTAAAATAGACTAAACAAAGGGCTCTCAAAGGAATAGTATTTGGACTTAAAGTGCCACACACATTATAATACGTTCTCTCTCTTTTTGAAAAGTTGCTACTAAGAAGGGCATTTTGCTTTTTGCTTTAATTTTGTCTAGGCTGTATTTGTTTTTTTATTTATTTATCACTCTTCTAATCTCTCCATTCGAGGTTTCTAAGCAGAGGTTGGATGGTCATCTGCAATGGATGCTTTAGCTGAGATTGTGTGTTTAGCTGAGATTCCTGCATTGCAGGGGGTTGGACTAGATGACCCTTGGGTACCTTCCAACTCTGTGATTCTATGATTCTGATGTAGTAAACATTCCAGGAAAAGAGCATGATATTGCAATGAAAAGACACCAGATGGGGTCTCTTCCCTCGTCCAGGTCTGTACTCTGTTTTACCCTGTATTTGGGTAATATGCAAATAGGTTTCCAGTGTAATAAGGGAACCATATTGTTGGAACAGGCCCTCCCATGGATTGATAACACTAAAACTGTCCCCCCAAAGGAAAGTGAAACTGAGTAGCTGTCTTCAAATTCTCACATGAAAGCCCTATCAATTTCCCAGTTGCCAAGAATTGTTCTGCACACTGCTCTTTAAAGGAGGCAATCATAGGTCTAGTTCTCCAATTTGTTAAGGTCACATCTTTTGCAGACTGGGAGTGGCCACCGAGACCATATAACACCAGTCCTGAAAGACCTACATTGGCTTCCAGTATGTTTCCAAGCACAATTGAAAGTGTTGGTGCTGACCTTTAAAGCCCTAGACGTCCTCGGCTCAGTATACCTGAAGGAGTGTCTCCAGCCCCATTGTTCAGCCTGGACACTGAGGTCCATCTCCAAGGGCCTTCTGGCGATTCCGTTACTGTGAGAAGTGAGGTTACAGGGAACCAGTCAGAGGGCCTTCTCAGTAGTGGCACTCACCCTATGGAACACCCTCCCACCAGATGTCAAGGAAATAAACAACTATCTGACTTTTAGAAGACATCTGAAGACAGCCCTGTTTAGGGAATTTTTTAATGTTTGATGTTGTATCGTGTTTTTAATATTTTGTTGGGAGCCATCCTGAGTGGCTTGGAAAACCCAGCCAGATGGGTGGGGTATAAATAATAATAATAATAATAATAATAATAATAATAATAATAATAATAATAATGTTAGTTACCTGAATTACCTAATTCCAGAGTACCATTGTCTGCCTCAGATTACTAGTTCTTTTCGAATAAGTGGTAAGTGGACCAGAGAGTTTAGGCTAATGACTGCATTTAGCATGTGTAGGAGAGAGACTTGAGGATGGTGTACATGGGAATTTTGTTGCAAGAAGTGACTTTTTTGTAGTAGTCTAAAGTTTGGTGGTTGACACTGGCAGTTAGATAGCTATATGGATTGGGCTTTGTAGGTTGATTTTTCTGTACTGTGACTTCTGGAAACCTATTTTGTGTTGGGTCAAGGGGAACATCTACATCAGGGGTCAGCAAATTTTTTTTGGAGGGGGCTGGTTCAATGTCCCCCAGACCTAGTGGTGGGCCGGAATGCGCATGTGGTGGAGGGGGCTTCTCTCTTTTCCCAACCCCTCCCCTCCCTGCCTACCTCCTCTGCTGCTCTGCCTGCGGTTGGGAGTGGCATCTCTCCTTTTCGGGCCAGCTTTCCCAGACGGGGAGCCAGGGGCCAGCAGGTGCGCCAAACTCCAGCCCACAGCACGGCCATAGGGAGAGGCAGAAGGGCAGATGGCAAGGCTTCCTATCAAAGCCCAGCCCCCTTCCACCCCTCCCTCCCTCACCCCCAATGCTGCGGTGAGGGAGGGAGGGGTGGAAATGGCACCGGGGGGGGGGGAGGCAATCGCGCTGATTCAAGCAGCGATTGCAGTACCATTCGCAGGCCGGATGCAGAGGCAATTGGCCCAGATCCGGCATGCAGACCTTAGTTTGCTGACCCCTGATCTACAGATTTACAGTACTTTTCAATGCAACTTTTCTGTCTACTTTAGCAGATAGTGATAAGTGAGATACTGTGTTGTGTAGGGATCAGAGTGTCAGACTAAGTCCCAGGAGACTTAGTCCTACTCAGCCATGAAGCTCTCAACTGGGTATTCTTCAGTCACTGCCTCTCAGCCTAAACTGCCTCACATGGTTATTGTAAGGATTAAACAAGGAAGGGGAGATATGCCACCTTGAGCTCCTTGGAGAAAAACGGTGGGATATAAATGCAATAAATATAGTTTATTATTTATTAATGTCCAGTGTTTTTCGGTGGGGGGGGGGAATTACTCAGGGGCAAAATAAAACACATACAAACACACAAAAACATATATTAAAAAGATTTATAGCATGTGATTTACAGTTGCCAGTATAAATCAAAAGTATGAGCATGAAAAACAGTCTTAGAGAACTCTCACTGCTAATGACTTGTCCTATGTACCTATTGCTCTATCAGTTTGACACAAGAGTTAAAATAATCATGCATTGTATACACAACTGCTTACCTGGCACTAAATGTGTAGATTTCTAGTGAACTGCTTGTCATAATTGTGCTACCAAGGATTGAGACAAAGAATTAATGGTCAGCAGCAAGAGATAGTAATCTCTGTAGTGCGCTACTATTTAGTCATTTGTCATTGATTACAGGAGAAACTTAATGGAGGAAATTAACCTTTTAAAACTAAAATGTCACGTAGCATGCGTCAGATAGCATCTTGTTCTGGTGGGCTGGAGGCAAACCTTTATGGAAAGGACCAGATCTGCTTTCCCGCTGCTGTGTAAGTGTCAAGAGTCAAGAACCAGTTATGAGATATATTTTACTGGTACATCTGCTCTATAATCATAGATCTTCAGGCAATCATTCACTTGTTTTCAAAGAGTCTCATCTTTCAAGAGCCACTATGTCTGTGTGAAAACTGCTTCGTGCAAATTAAATATAAAGTGAAAATAATAGATGCAAGTAACTGATTTTATACCTGCTTCCAGATTGGTTGCTTTTGAGATCTCTCTATCACATGTTCCATGTTTTAGACATAATGATTTAAGTCTAAGCCCTGCTCGTGTACATTCTCAGCCAGACTATTCCTTGGGGTGTTTATGTGCTAGCACCTTTTCCCTAGATTGGTGTCCCATGATTACAGGCCCTTGACAGTGCAGATCATGACACGTACAGGATCAGTGTAATCACATGCTATAAATAGTGTACACTTGTACACTGATGTGTTTTAAAACTACCTGCATTTTTTCCTTGAGCTTCTGGTTTCATGTGTAAGCAAAAGCAAAAGTAGATGAAATTGATTTCTGCATCCTCTTCAGTTCAATATTTAGAGGATAGTTTTCTCTGTGCATCTGCAGGATATTATTAACAATTTAGTTATCTAATACATATGTTGTCATTGATTTTAATGTTGGGGAAATATTGTGGACAACAATTGCAGTCTTTTCATAACTACCCTTTCTGTAATGTTCTCCAACTGGATTTTGAAAAAAATAATTCAAAATGTTGGAATCTGCCAATATGTGTCTATTTAAGTGAGCATATGGACTGTAGAGTTATTCTGTTTTGGTCTTTTATGTGAACTTGTTTTATCATTATGAGTACCAAATTGTGACAGGGATTTAATAAGATCAGCCAGTTTTTAAAAATTCATCCCACAGAAGAAACAATCCAAGTGTTTTTAGACTTTGTTTCCAAACAACCTGTGCACAATTAGATTAGCTTTAAAACTCTTTGAAATTCTCCTGCATTTTTGTGTACATATGTAGAAATATTCAGGGCAAAATATTTTAACATAATAATGGAAATTGCCAGAGTACTTCCTCAAAAAAGAAAATGTCTAACATATTGAAACATATATTTGGTTAAAATTAATCATTTTGACTAATCATTTGCTGTTTCCTGAATACATTTTGACAATCAGTTTTTAGGATCAAATGCACTAGGAACATGTATTTCGCTTTGTATGACCCCAAATTCTTCTGTTACCATTTTAGCAGACAACATGCCTTTTTTCCTAAGTGATATTAGTTGCTAGGAGAAGTGCAATGGTCTGGCCTCCTCTTATCCTTCAGTGAAACCAAAGAGCATATTGAGTTGAAGAGAGAAATAGCACAGTATGAGCCATGAATCACGAGTTGTCTCCAATATGTCCACTTTGTTCCCACTTTTTCTTCCTGAAACTTTTGTTTTTACTGATAGTGCTTCTTTTCATCATCTCTTAAAAGCCATTCAAGGAAAGAGGAAAATGTGCGGTTGACAGTCCACTCAAAGTAACAAAAAAAAAGTGTAGAGAGTTATTCATTGGCCACATTAGTGACAGTGCATGACTTAAAGAATAGCTTTAGTCAACTTTCTTTAAACCAGAGTGATTAATACCTTCTGTTTTTACCAAGAAGAAGGGACAAGGAGAAAGGTCTGGTTCTGCCAGTTTTCAGCTTAGATTCTGGTTGCAAATAATAGCACTGCAATTGTGGATTTAAATGGAATAGGAAAGGGCATTAGTTTTCTGTGAATAGTTCCCCTTGTTTCCCACCCAAACTGCTTTATTCTAAAGCTTTTCTCTTTTCACTCCCTTCCCCTTCTTTTATCAACTGAAACTTCATTTATTTAAGGATTTTAAGAAACATTACTTGTTTCCTATTTCCCATCCAAACTGTGGCACCAGGAGAAGTTTAGAATGTCACAGCATTTTGAAAACTGAAATAGCAGTTTAAAAATAATACTATAAAACACAAATGGAAGGCAGGCAGTATCAACCATAAATTCCATAGTCCAGTAATGAGTCTGTACAGGAAAGACGAAGTGGTATACTACCGGTTGCTGAAAAAGGCCCTTTTAGCTACATCCACTACCTGAGAATAAAGCAGCAGAGTTTGGTTTATAAACCGATTTTTCTGGGGAAGCATAACCACATTCAGAACAGGCCTGATTGAGCTTGTTTGTTGTCCATCATCCATCCAAGGCACTCAAACAATCCACTGCCTTATGGAGATTGAAAACATTTTGCTGTGCACTACCTTTTAGTGCAGTTCAGAGATTACAGTTAAGTTGCCTAATACTGATCATTAAACTAGCATATGAAAAGTTAATATGTGGATGCAGAATTTTGTTATCATAGCAAGCTATAAGAGTGGTCTGAAATTCAGTTAGTTCAAAGTGTAGTAGCCCATCTGATTAAGGGAGCAAATGGGAGCATATTACATCTGTGCTAAAGCAACTGCATTGTCTCCTTATTATGAATCTGCCAAACTCTCCATAACACATTCTTCACGCCATTCATATTCTTATACAGTACAGTCGTACCTTGGTTGTTGAACATCCTGCAACTTGTACGTTTAGGCTCCCGAGCACCTCAAACCCAGAAGTGATTGTTCAGCTTTGTGAACATTCTTTTGGAACCCGAACATCCAATGGGGCTTCCACAGCTTCTGATTGGCTGCAGGAGCTTCCTGCAGCCAATCAGAAGCTGTGATTTGGTTTTCGAATGTTTTGGAAGTCAAACAGACTTCTGGAACGAATTCCTTTCGACTTCCAAGGTATGACTGTGCATCTTTATCATGCTGTCCTTACCTTTTTTCTAAACTAAACTATGACCTTTTTTTCTTAGGGAAATTGTTCCAACTTCCTGCTCATTTTTCTCAAACTTTTCCAGCTCTACAATATATTTTTTAAGGTGAAGGAACCAGAACTGCTACAAGTATTTCACCTGTGGTCTCACCACATATTTGTATAACAGCATTTTGATATTGGCAGATTCTTTTTCAATCTCTTTCCTAATGATCTCCAACATGGAATTCGTCTTTCGAGAACATACATTATCTAGTCCTGTTCGTAGTCCAGATTCAGGCATAGTTTTAGAACTGTATTAGCTTGATGGGTTAACTCTATTAGGAGAGGATAGGGAAGTGTGACAGTATCAGTTCTCCTTGATATCTCTATGGCTTTTACTACCATCTGCGATGGTATCCTGCTTGTGAATTTGGAATTGAGGGCACAGTATTGCTTTAGTTCCACTGCTGAATACACTGCCATTACCAGAAAGTACTACTGGATGATGCCTGCTTGACCCCTAGGCTTTCAGGCTGTGGGGTGCCACAGGCTTCTATTCTGCCCTCATTGCTTCTTAACATCTATGTGAATTGGTTGGGATCATTCATTAGGACATTTGGAGTGAGGTATCAACAGTATGTTGATTACTACCAGTATGCTGACAATACTCTGCTCTGTTTCTCTGTATCAATTGAATTAGTTAAGGCTGTGCAGGTCTTGGACCAGTGCCTGGATGTAGTGGTTGGCTGGATGAGGCCAAACAAGTTGAAACTGAATCTTGACAAGATGAAAACCCTGTATGTAGGTATTTCCCAGGTCTGGGAACTGGAGAGTTTCCTGCTCTCGACAGCATTGTACTCTATCTAAGACCAGGTGCATAGTCCTTTACCAGCTCTGGGTTTTTTCCTGGACAGGGAGAACCTTCTCACATTGATCTATGCATTAGTAACTTCTAAATTGGACTACTACAATGCACTGCATGTGGAGCTGTCCTTGAAGCTGGTTTAGAAGTTACAGCTAGTGTAGAATGATATGGCTTTCTGGACTGGCCTACCACACACAAAACTGCACTGATTGCCTACAAGCCCACTTTAGTTACCTTTAATGGCTTAAGAAGTCATATACACCTTGGGGTCAGGATTCCTGAAAGAATAGCTCATTTATTAGGATCTATCTGGGAAGACTTTATTGGGACAGGGAAGACCCTTCTTGTTTGTAGTGCCCGTTTTTGACATTGCACCCCCTGTGATAATGCTGATGCCTACTCTTAAATTTTAGATGCCGTCTGAAGACTTGGATATTCTTTCAGACTTTGAGTAGCATATAGTGCCAATATTGATGTTTTTAGTAACTGTATTAATTTGAGTTGTAACCTGCTCTGATATTTCTGTGCAATGAATAACATGTATATGAGAGAAGTTAGGTAGCCAGCCATAAATCGACAGCTGAATCATTTCACGCTGAAGGAGGCATCCTAGCGCTCTGGAACTTTCTGACTCAAAACTTCTCCAGTGTACTGGGTTTTTTTTCTTTTTCAATAAGTTCATCAGACTTATTATGAAGCTTGTGGCAAAACCAACTTGATAATAGTCTAATCTTATAGTAATCTTACCCTTTTTAAAATTCAAATGTCCTTATTTGTGAGCTTTTCCATATTGCATTTCTGCCATTGAGCTCCTGAACTTCAATAAGCTTCTGAGCTTCTTTTTTAATCTGATGAAGCCAATTATTATTAAACTATTTGTAAACGAGCAGTAGATGCCTATCTTGAGGAATTTCAGTCAATTGTCATTATGCATACTATTGATTAGGTTTTCTTTGTTCAGTGATAGCCTGTTTTTACAGAATGCTAAAGTGCTTAGTAAACAGCAGTAAAAATAATTTTATAATATAAAATATTGCTATGAAATCTATGCTTTATAAAGAGGGGAAAATATA
The DNA here is from genome assembly GCF_964234715.1 of Podarcis melisellensis. Taxonomy (NCBI): domain Eukaryota; kingdom Metazoa; phylum Chordata; class Lepidosauria; order Squamata; family Lacertidae; genus Podarcis; species Podarcis melisellensis. Next base: position 59,491,283 of record NC_138531.1, read on the forward strand.
CTTTGTAGGAAAGAACGATTTTGTATGCAGAAGAGAGAGGTTTGTGTTTATTATAAATAATGCACATGGGGAGATGATTAGATTAAAGAACTGGCCTTTCACCTTGAAGGCCACAGTTCAAATTAAACCTTAGGTTGTAAGTAAATTGAGATGAATGGGTTTAGCTTTGTCCCTGGCGTAAAGCAGTCTATATCTCAAAAATCACCATACATCTGTTTTTGCAAACTTGGCATAATTGGCATTCTCTTAGGACAGTGCTGGCATTGAAACTATTGCTTATCGCTGAGGAAGATGGTCTCTCCAGGTCAGGGTTAAGATCATTGGCAGGTCTATGAAGAAAACCTTGTTTGTCTGTATTAATGATCCATTTTTCTCATATTAGAAATAATGCTAAAGGTGTTCATATGAAGTTTATGCTCTTGTTTTAATATGTTAAGGTAGATAAAAAGAAATAACACTTTTAGATAGTGCCTTTTCACTGAACTTCAAAGTTCAAATCTTCACCAGCATTTTAAAAAGCAACAGTGACAGTTATATTAAGGTTTAATCATGGGCATTTGATGTTTGTGAGAATTCAGAATATAAAATGCATATTAATTAGTTCAGCATTTGTTATTGTTTGTTGAATTTGAGGACTAGGTTGAATGTTTTTCAATAATGTCAGTGGGTTTTCCCAGGAGGCAATCTGGTTCTTGTCACTCCTTGCGTCATCATTACTTCTTCAAAGGAAAATAATGCATATCACCCTTTTTCTGGGGAGAGATAACTTTCCCTGTTACATTTTCCTTAGTTGGCTGATGGAGCGTTAGAATACCCCCATCAATGTCCATCTGTTGTAGCTGAATAAGTTCATTCTTTTCTATAATATAATGTGGCCCTAGTTCACCTTGTGTCTTCGCTCCTTATTCCAGTGTCTGGCTGCAATTATGTTTTGTTGTTTTACAGTGTTTATAGATCTAGACAGTACTAGATGTATATGCACAAATCTATTAAAAGTTTGTAGACATATATGTGTATGAAACACAGTTGTGACTGAAATTGGTCATTTGCGAATCCTGCTGCCCTTTCATTTGCCACTTCGTTCCTTGTGCCTAGGGAGTTCTTTCTGCTTGCCTCATCCACGTGGTTTCACACAAGACCCTTCCACGCAGCCAGTACAGTATTTGGGGTGGGGGAGGTGACTGGATAACTGTATAAATCTTTTTTAGCAAAATGTATTCAGGCATAGTGGTTGAGTAATATACTGCTTGTACCTTAAAAACCTTTAAAATATGTGCGTTGTTTAACATTGCTGGAGTGATGGTGGGTTTTTGTATCAAGTCTGAGTAAGATTCATGTGATTTGCTCAAAATATATAGATATCTGTTATCCATTGAGATGTTGCTGTTGGAGTGTGATAAGGAACATAGATTAAATAAGAACATTCTTCACTTTCTCAAAGTCACCTGCTACCTTTGTACAGAGTAGGGCTAGACAATACTTGATTTTCAACATCACAATATATCACCAGCTAAATATCACAATATTTCAAGATATCAAAATATATATCTGTGGCAGCGGAGGGCCTTGCTGGGCCTTCCCATGGCAGCAGGGGTCTTGCAGTACCTCCCCGCGTGGTGGTGGAGGGTGCACCATGCTTCCCCACAGCAGCAGAAGGGCTTGCCGTACCTCCCCTCGCTGGCAGCGGGTGTGCCACGCTTCCCTGCTGCAGCGGAGGGCCTTGACCAGGCTCCCTGCAGCTAGGGCTTTAAAATGCAAAGTAGTAGATTTAATAAAAATATTAAATAAACTTCTGTATAATATATGTAATATATTTCCAACTAATTTAAGAGTAGTTTAACTGATTTACTAGTCAAGTTGCTATTGGGCATTTGAAACATGCCACAGAGTGCGTACAGAGTAGACCACACAGATGGAATCACTGAAGAGACGCAGAGAGATATTTGCAAGGTTTAATTACAACTCCTTTAACATACATCTTACATAGTATCTATAATCATTACCCACCCATCCATCAGGGGGCAGAGTAAGGTACATAGTGCACATAATATACCATTCACAATTGCTGACACAGCTAATTACAGTGACTTATCAGCACCTGCTACACTACTACACAGCTGTAAAAAACTAGGTCAGGATATGCCCCCTGGCTTTTAAAGTGGTACACACCCTGTGAAACAATAATGAACCCTAACATTTAAATAAACTATTCAACAGTTGCATCTGCTTCCCCACTCAGAGGTCTAAATGGAATCTATGCATGCACAAGCCGTTCTTCTACTTTCCTGGGAGTAAGCCAGTAAGATACCAGTAAAGGTGAAAGAGTTTGCTGGTTTGTGTGACAACTTTTCATCATTTCTTATCGGTTAGGAGGGTGGATGGAGAGAGCAACAAAGCATGAGACAGGTGCCTGCAAATTATCTGTAAAGTATCTGTTCAGCTGAGCTACCCCCTGGGACACTGTCAAGCCTCAAACACTTATCACAATGTTATTTAAATACTGGTACAGTGGTACCTCGGGTTACATACGCTTCAGGTTACAGACTCCGCTAACCCAGAAATAGTACCTCGGGTTAAGAACTTTGCTTCAGGATGAGAACAGAAATCTTGCGCCGGCGACGCAGCAACAGCAGGAGGCCCCATTAGCTAAAGTGGTGCTTCAGGTTAAGAACAGTCTCAGGTTAAGAACGGACCTCCGGAACGAATTAAATACTTAACCAGAGGTACCACTGTAATGTGTTGTGGACAAAGTTTCATGCAAGGAAATTTAAGTTGTTACAAATTTACCAACAATTTCTGCAAATGTTGGTGTTACAAATAAGATATAAACAGTCTACTTTTTGGTTTGAACTGGCAGCTATACTTAATTTTGTTGTAGTCATTTATAGGCACAAAGATTTAATAAAATCATATCCCTTACTGGCAGCTACTGTATCACCTGTAGAACATATTGGCAAGCATAGAGAACGGAAGCTGTGCTAAGCCCTAAAAAGCTAATGGGGATTAACTTTACACAGAGGAGTTACTAATGAAGATATCGTAAAAAAAGGATAAGAAAAATGGACTGTTGCATATGAAGTTTTTAAAGTTTTCTTTATTTTTCAGTGCATTAATGTTTTCGGTTGTCACTCTGAAATTACTGTCTGGCTGTTTCTTTAGCAGTGGCAGCATCCAAGAGGTGTATAGATCATGTAGATATGATGACAGGTGTGTGTACATATATGTTCTTGGGTCTAGCTTACTGCAAAATAGAAAGAATTGTAAAATTGTAATGTTGTAGTTTACAATATCTCTGCAGATTAGTCTGAAGACCCAACAAAATTATGTTAAATTATTTTAACTATGAATATGCATGCAGAACAGTACTGTAGCTCTCATAGATTTTCAGATAGTATTGGATCCAGGACTGAGGAGGGCAGCACTGCACGCATTGCCTCTTGGCAGTGGAGTTGCTGATGCTTACTTGGAGGGGTAAAGTGTGAGAAGTCAGTGCTTGTGGGCACATTGGTGGAGCCAGTCCAGTGCTCCCAATGCACCTGAAAAACGCCAACCTTCCCACTGTCTTCCTTCTGCCCTTCCCTCCTGGTAAGTGCCATTATCCCTGCTGCTGGGAGGACACACTGCTCTGACTGCTCCTGGCAGGGTCAGATACTAAACTAATTTGTGGCCTGCGTCGTTCAGCCAGGATTGGTGGTCTTACGATGTCAATTAAAACATCAGAAATACAAACATTACAACAGCATTTTAACCTGTTGTCTGAAACTAAGTAGGGATGATGCCAGCCTGATTTCTAATGGGAAGGAGTTGGCCCTGCTGTGCTGAAGGCATGACTCCTCATTGTCAGGAATTATGCTTCTGGTCCTTGGGAGACCACTAATACTGCTCTCAGATAATTTCATTGATTGACTTGGGACATATGGGGTGAATGAGTTTAATTCTATGACGTGTATAATTTGAGGGTAGCTTTGCACATTACAAGTTTAGAACAAAGAGAAAAAATAATGTTTCTTATAATTCTGTGAAGTATGAGAGAAGTGTTTTACACACAGTGACTATGTAGACTGGAGTACTGATGTGCTATGCATTACCAACACTGAGAATCTGTGTCAAAAAAATTTTAATGTGTGAAGTGACCCTTGGTGAAGGTGAGTATTTAAGCCATATATACTAGTGTGATAGGGAAAGAGGAAAATGGTACCCTTTATCTCTGGTCTGCACTATCACATTTAATGAGTAAAAAAAGCATCTATTTTCCATTCCCCCTAAGCTATTGCCTTCTGTTCCTCATGCTTCATTTCAAAATCCATTTGGACAACTGTTAAGTATATTAAACCTATCCCCATCTCCATTTATCTAACAATTCCACCATTCTTTGCTAGATTCCTCCTGAGTGGTTTCACTACAAATACCTGGTGTGGTGATGTGGGTATTCATACCCTTGCTCAGCAATGAGGTTGACTACATTACATTTTCTGGAGGAAAATAATAGGAGGGCATAAATAAACAAGAAGGGAAAGATTTAATGGGGCAAAATCTGAGCAGTTAGGCTAGGCTGTAATTTTTTTTTTAAAGGGGCATGAATAGGCTAGATATTGTTCCTCTCACAACTTGATGCAATGTACCACACAAATACACTTGAATAATTAATGCAAATTGTGCATTATCACATGGACTGATAAGTAGCTGGTGGAAAGCTATAAATAGAGGGTAGTGATAGGAAGCAATATACACATTGGGAGAAAGATGTCAGTTGGTTTGATATAGGGATTTTGTTTGGGCTCTGTTTTATATAACATCTTCATTAATAATCTCCACAAGCGGGTAAACTGCATGCTAATTAAATTCACAGATGACACTAAGTAGAGAGGTGTTACAAACATAGGGTGACCAGATTTTCTAAGTGAAAAATCTAGACCACCTGTCATTGCAGGCACACAGAGCAAGTGGTGATTGAGGAAAGCCCACAAGCATTTGACAACTCTGAATGCGAAAGAAGGAAGGAAGGAAGAAAAAACAGGCATTCAGTTGCTTTAAAAAAATGTTATTCTCCTTTCAGCACATTATCTTAGGGATTTATCATTACCACAAGGGCATGATGTGTTAAAAACTGTATTTATTGTGCGCTTGAAAATGGTGAATCATAAATAAGTTTTCAAATGCATAGGATAAGCAAGTGTTCTTTTTTTGATATATATAAAAAAGGGCTTGATGCAAGTGTTCTTTTTTTATATAAAAAGAAAGGGCTTGATACAAGTGTACTATTCCAACTGTGCAAAAGAGAGATAAGAACATGTAAATGCTCACAGGAATCATGTGAAGTGCTGAGTAATCTGAAATATTCAGCATGGATTTTGTGATTGCATGGATTGGAGCACATTTGTGTGTGTCTCCCTTTGTGGAATGTTGTGCATGGCTCTTTTCCATGTGAGCAAAACAATGTACATTCAGTGGCATTGCAGTGAAAGTTTCAACAATATTACAGAAAGAACCAGAAAATGAAGTCATAGAGTTGTAGTCAATGCTGCTGTTCTGCTTATGCAGCAGACTTCCACTTGCATAACTGAACTTCCCTTTCCTTTCACCTGCAGCTCTCTGGAGAAATTTTTTTGGGTGGGATACTTTGCGGGGAGACGCTAAGAAGGGAAAGCCACATTCCATGAGTTCAGTTCCATTTGCACAGTGTTGGGTACAAGCCTTTGCTTTGGAAACATGTACAGTTCTGCTGTTTGTTAGAAAGTGTTCACCCCTTAAAGCTAAGAACTTGAAATATCGAACTTATGTTAGGGAACATACAACTGATAATACAGTAATATGTATAGAGAAATCGGATCAAGTTACAAGTGATTAGATTAGTTGTTTTTTTAATTGAAAACTTATTTGTACAATATTGGAATAAGAGAAGATATGGAACATTTGTTAGGTTATTCAAGTACTGTTTTATCACAGCAGTGTGACAGAATAGCGGTATAATGTGTCCACTAGTTAAATAATAATTGCCTAAATTGTAAAACATATTGAAGATTGGGTTGGCTTTTCCTGATTCTGCTCTCTATTTAAATGCAGAACTTTATATAATCAAACCTAAGTATAGTTTTCTCCAAAACCTTGCAGCTAACCCTCATTTGTTAGGTGTTTGTCCCCCGAATATATTTTGCAATTTGTTTTTACAATATTCATTTCTGTGTATTACTCGATTACCGGTTCCCTGTATAACTGATACAATTGTATTATAATACAATTGATTTTCTACTGGAATAATTTCTTACTGCAGGTTGCATATTACTAAATATTGAAAATGACTGTTATGTGATGAACCATGAATGTGGATTCATGCTCTGTGTTTTAGACTTTCACCCAAAGTTTGAGGCATTATTACCATCATTTTAGACTTTAATTGTAACATACAAACATCTAAAATTTTAAACTATTTTATTTCTCACTGCCTTGAAAAGGGAGTAATTTGACAGATTACCCTGAACCTGCGGGTTAATCAGGACCAGGAGGACATAGCTGATTTTTAACTGTATTTTTATTGCTTCTTTTGTTTCTTCTATTTTAATTTATTCTATGGAATTCAAATTGTAACACAATAAAGCAAAATACAATGTGTGTGAGAGAGGGGATGGGGAGAGGGAATGAGAGAGTAGCAATAAGAATACAGTTAAAAATCATATAGCTCTAGCTGAGCACATTGTAGTTCCTACAACAGGCGGAAAAATCATTAAGTGGTCAGGCAATACACTCAGCAGTTTTCAAGTGGGGTTAAAAATATTTGGGAACTACTGGTGTAAAAGACCAATTTTTAGGGGAAATATTTACTGACACTGATCAATATTGATCAGAAACTAGTTTAGTTATACAAACAATATAAAGTTGGGCATATGTCCTCCAATGTTTTTATATGAAAGGATTGCTGCGCCCTTTCATATTTCAAATGAGCTGCTATCATGTTAACTTTCAGTTATTGTTCTGAAGAAATATTATGCAGATAGCCAATTAGTGATGGACAAAATGGCCTTCATGCATCGCCATGTTTGTAACAAGAAGGGCAACAGTGGAAGTCACGTTCCTATTGAGAACGTTCTGTAGGCCACTGCTAGGCCATGATTAGCCTGACTGTGGAAGACAATTGTAGAGGCATCTGCTCAGTTAATTTTGAGAGAAAATTTACCAGATGGAGGCTGAAGATTTAAGTGATTAGAAGGTAGTAGATTGGAATACAAATTGGATTAAAAGAAATTAGATTGATATAAATCGAATTGAGTCACAACAGTTTGTGTTCTTCGTACCAAGGGGCAGTGGATTATGGGAGAAGCAGATGCTCCAATGAGATAGGAATTAATGTGGCTTTGACAGTCCATCTGGGAAGGCCTCACTATCGAGTACATCCCTAATCTCTCTCTCCATTTATCAATGCCATAATGTTAATTAGTACTTCATTCATTAAGTTACTTACAGAGGGGAAAAAAAATCTCACCCCTAGTCTCTCTCTGCTTGAGTTTTTGTAATTGTGCCAGGAAACAGGAACCTCTCTCTAGCTGAACTAGCTACTGTTGACTCTTATGTTAGACCCATGTAGTTTTCTTCAAGCATGTGACTGCTTTTGGCACAGAGGAAATTTACTAGGCTTTGTTTTGCAATAAATTTCTCTTCATAAATCCAGCTGCATAGTTATTTGAAGTCCTGTCTTGATCCCTAAAGCACATCAATCCCAAGCTACTACTAACAACCACCCCCCTTTCCACCATTTTAATAAGGTTCTGTATATACTCTACTGTATATAGTTGAATAATATGTTGTTTTATGGCCAAGATGTAGCAATCACATTAATGATGAGAGGCAGCTTCTTCCCTGAGGGGTGGAAGGGGGAGCAAGAAAGATTTGTGCATGTGCATGAACACACTGTTGGAGAGTTATATTTACTGCACCTGAAATTCATGACTGATGTTTGCACTGGTCTGCCCTAATTCTGTAGACTAGGACTAACATAAGCGTAGCTGACTTTCTGATGTATTATTTCATCTAAGCAGTATGCTGCAGGACAAATACTTGCTTTTGGAGAGCCTTAGAATCAGCTAGTTGGATAACTGTGAACACTTGAAAGTAACAACATGCCCTGAAAAAGAAGCCACAAATGTTGCCTTGATAGTCAACTACGGTAGTTTTCTGCTTGGAATTTTCTACAAGCTAAAACAGTGTGCTGAAAAGAGCAGCACTTTTTAGAGGCTTGAGTGGTTAGAAAATGTTCACACATACAGGGCATTTTACAATCAAAGTCTTCCTGAATAAGATAGACATGGCAAAAAGTTGCATGCAAGTGATTGAGTTTCAATAAGCAGCTGAATGGTGCATTCTTCTCAAAAGTTTTCAAGATGCATCTCTCCTTCTTTTGCAGCACCACAGATAAAAAAAAGCCAGAGTCTGGCTTGTCATGTTTTCCAAACTCAGGCTTAATGTTTGTTTTCCACAAGCAAACCACACATGGTAGTCAAGGTTTTCCACTCATTGTTTGTGTGGAGGCAACAAAATGTGAGCCTAGGTTTGGACAACATAATAAGCTAGGTTTGCGTGACCTATGGTTTAATGTAACTTGTAAACTTGGCCAATGTGTGAGCAATGTGAACAAAGAGTCATTCATTTTCCCATTAATAAATAATGAATTAAGCTCATATCACAATGAAATTACATTTGGAATGTGGACAATGCAAAATGAACTATTCTCTAATCTTTTACTACATTCTGTCATTGATAAATCATAAGCAGGCTCTTGAGAAGGAGAATAAAAGTGTTGAGACATTGTAATGAACTCTGTCATTATATAGTATGGCTTTACTTTAATTCTGAAATTTTACCTTTTGAAAGTTCAAATTATTATCTTTTATTTGGTTAAGATAATGCCAGTGTGTGAAAATAAAGAATATTGGTCAAAAGTGCTCCCATATTTTTGAAGACCTGCAGGATTATCTTAATCTTGTTTGAGACAATGATCTGCCATCATCATTGATCCCCTTAGCTTCAGTTGCATGCAACATATGCGAATCGTGAAAAGTTTAAATATTGTTATTTTATTTGGGGGCTGAAACAGATAGCAGCATTATGCTTACTGAAAATATGCAGTCAATTAATGTTTATGACCTGAAATGGTACCATCTGTTTCCTCAGCCTATCCCTTTCGCTTTACTACTACTTTTAGATCTTATTCACAGATTTATTGCCATGGTGGTAAACAACATGAAGACTGCTTTCCTATTCTGTCACCTTTCATTCCTGTGTCCTTGTGCAGTGCTGCTCATGGTGGAACAAAATGGATTAAATAAATCACACCATGGGTAAAAGCTTTTAAAGGAAGCTTTGTCATAGCTGTACACTGAAGCATTATACAATTTCTGCTTTGTGATGGCATTGTGGTGTACGTTAATGGAAGCAGAAAAGATATTAAGTCAATTAAAAAAATTAAGACAAAAACATTGACCTAGAAGATGTATGAAATGGTGCCACCTTTTGAACAGAACAAACAAGATACCAGGCTTAGAAAAAAGAAATGTTATACATAGCATGCTGTATAAGTAAGATTATTGTCATTCTTCAGAGAAATCTGATGTGCTTAGTGAAATAGAAATTGTAACCTGGAACATTCATCAAAAACTCCAGTGAGACACTATACTAGTGCTTTCAAATTGAAGTTATTACATGTGACATTCCTGGTATCTGCCAACCTTGACTGTAACTCAATGAAGCAGGAGAGCTGAGGAAAAATCAGTAAGTACTGTCTAAACAAGTGCCAAGAGTTGGCATAGTGAATCAGTGTGTGTGTTCTGTCATCAGGCCCAAGGGCATTCCATTTAATCCTGATGGCAGAAATGAGTGTTAAGAGTTGAGCATTACAGGCCAAAAGAATAAATAACTGGGTTTATATTGAATAGGCAGTGGTGGGAGGGCGTCATCAGCAAGAAAGAATCACCTTGACTGTGAAAAGAGAAGAAGAAAGATGGTGGTTCCAGACTGAATAAAGAAATGCAGCACTTGTTAGCCCAGGGCCTGGCTGCTGAGGAAGCTGGCAATATTGGCTTGTCATCATAGCAACATCAGAAATGATTAAAGGTGATATCATTCAGCATTCTGATTCCCACAATGACCACATAGAGTTTTCTGGGAAGCACAGAATCAGCACATGGAGGCAGTTTTACTGTAGCAAATCACAGAGGAAGCTTGTATAGAACACCTGGAATACATCTGCCATGCAGTTTTCCCTATAAGTCTGCTTTCCACATTACATTTTTAAAACATGAGAGTTTTCTCTGAATCACATTCAGAACCATATCTAGAAATCTCTTGGTAATGCTAATGATATTTTTAAATAGTGGCATCAGATGAGCATTCTGCCAGATACTGAATGGGATCTGTAATCTGAGCTAATTAGGCATATCAGAGTTGTTGTAAGACATTTTCAGTGTAAAATACGATTCACAGTAAAGTTGTAGTGTCTCCATATTAGAGATGCACTCATTGTTGAGCACTGTCAAATACTCAAAGGTTACTTTATATCTTCCTGAACTATATGCTGTCTTCTACCTAGCACACTATTGTCTTTATTAATATGCAACACTTGGTTCTTTTGACTAGAAAATGCATTACTGTGATAGTGACTTTCAGTGTTGGGGAAAATATTCAGCTCATAACTCCAATACTTTGCTGATAGCAACTTAGCACCCCTGCTTCTACAGTTTTCCACAGTAGATTTGGCTGTGTAGATTCCTGTTCCATAAGTGTCCTTGGTAGTCAGAGTTTCATTGATTGGTTTCCTGTCATAAGGTATATTTTCCAGAAGTATAACCATTATTTAATGTCTTTCACCTGGACATGTGAAGTGTGGCATTTGAAAAGTATAGACTTCCAGTTGACTTTGGATAATACATATGTTTTATCCATGAAAATTTCACGTGTGGAATTCACCGCTTGATGCTGTAGTCAGTGCATGATGAATGTGCCATTCTGAACAGAACCATTCTAACTTTTCTGTCTGCTTGTGTGATTTACCAGTTAACTTAAAAATCAGTTATTTACATTTATTTAAAGTTGAACTGCTGTTTGTGGTGCCATTAGGGCAGGAGACTTCAGGACCCAACAGCCCTAGGAGATGCTTTACACTAGCAAGAATTACAGGACAATAGTAGTTGTGCCTGTCAGTATCTTAATTTCCCCCGAGTGGTTTCCAGAAGCTGGCACTCTTGAAAACAATGTTAGCAGCAGATGAGTATGGCTGGAGCCAGTTGGGTTGGCACTTGGTTCCACAGTACTAGCTGCGGTAACATAACTGGAGTTAGAATAAGAATAAAGGAACCTATTATTATTATTATTATTATTATTATTATTATTATTATTATTATTATTATTATTATTATTATATACCTGTTCCTGTCAGTGCCACCTATTAAGTGTGCCGGAAAGCAGATTGACAGGGTGACTATGGTAGTTGTCCCACCAGTTCCCTGCCTTACCACATAGCTGCTGAGCCAAGTAGCTGTCCATTGTCTGAACTGAACAGCTCACCTGCTACTAATGACTATAGGCCATCACTATCTACATCACTATTAAGTAGTCTACTAAGAAGTTAGTCACATTGAATTCAATAGGATTTACTGCCAGGTAAGTGGGTATAGGTTTACAGCTTAACTATATCCTGCTACATTAGTAAAACAGGGCAACAAACATACACAACAAAACCAAAACACTCCAGTTCAGCGTGCATCATCAGTGTGAAAGATGCATATTTGAAAGATATGTTGATGTTGATTTCAAGTGAAAACTGTCTACTTTGGTTGCATGTGGTTTTTATTGTTGGAAGGAAAACATAGTAGTTTCACCCTCAAGGCAAGCCATCTGCTACCTTTGGATACAAAATGGAAAAAAAAGGCATCTTCAAGTTTATTTTTTTCTCAGATTTGGAGCAGGAAGGAAAGAGTTGGCATGGCAGAAGGCTCTTATCAGTAAAAGTGTTTACATGAGAATAGGGATGGAGAGATCCACATTTTTAATTTGTAACAACATTCAGTTGATGAATTTCTGCATTAAGGAATTGAAGTTTGAATGAAGTCTGTATGTTAGTAGGGCCTCTCTTGCACATGCAAATTTGCTGCTCCCTATACCTTAGAGCCTGCTATGTTCGTGGGACACTGGGAGCCCACTGGCTCTGGTGATGCGTCTTGCTGCTCTGGTTCTCCTTGCCATGCTCCATCACCCTGTGAGAACTTCCTTCCCCATCCCCTGCTTGCCCTGGTGTGCCCTAGTCCCGGCTCACTAAGATCCCCTTCCTCCTCGCCGTTGTCCTGCCAGTTCATTACATCAGTGTAGGTTGGTTTTTCAGAACTCAACCTATGAGAAGAAAAGATAGATTTGTATTGAGCAGACTGGCAGCATTTTCCAACTGTAACAACTACTCTAAACATGCAATATCAGTTTTCATATAGCTCGTAAGATTTTTTATGATGCTGTATGGGTTGCACAAATATTTGTAATCAGCCCAGGGAACTTTGGTGACTGGGTTGTCTAGAACTGGTATAAATAAATAAGTACTATTTCTCCCAAAACTGTTACAGCCACTCAGAAAACATTAATTTTAGCCTTGATGCAACAAGTGGGCATGCCTTAAGTCAATTTCTAGATGTTTCAGCCAATCTGCCCTTGTGATTAAGTATCATTGAATCTAATTATATTTTAGAAAAATATGTGAAGTTAATGGTCATATTAACTTGCTTTTTGTTATTTCTGTTAAGATGTAATAGGTCTCTGGTTTCCAGAAGATGTTACCAATAAGGAGGTTTAATAAACCAAAGTTTTATCAAATAAATTGGAAATGCACGAAGGTTTTTAAAAGCAGTTTATTAGAATGAATAAAATGGTTACCTTTTCTCTCTGATACAGGTTAAGTATTTGAATTGGCAAGATGCACAGCCACTTGCAATGCCTTTTCAGTATAGATTTAACAAAAAAATAATGTGTTTGAGTTTTCATAAATGAAATAGGCAATGAAAACAGTTTACATTTCAGGCTGCAAGAGTAAGTTATAAATAAGTGTTAAAACATAACAATTTATTTTTGCCTTTCATGTGAAATCTTACTGCTTTTGTGTATAGGTGCAGATTCTTGCTTGTATAGCAAATGAGTGTGGTGGGGTTTTTTTTGTTTTTTTTGAGTATCCTGCAAAAGTGTGATAACAGTGCTGCAATTTTCATTCCTTTCAAAATAAGAGTCTTGATAGAGAGTTGGTTAGCGACAGCTAGGGTGTGCATATCAAGTTAATGTACTTTACAATAAGCTTGATGATTAGGCTAGCCCATAGCCCACGAGGATATATGAACAATACATATTTCAAATATCAATATAAAATGTGATTCTTAGTTGAAGTCACTTAAAATATTACTAGCATTATTCAGAAAACCGAGTCCAATACTAGAAACCAAATATTTCTTAGAAGTGGGCATGCCCCTCAGATAGCAGTATCTGAGACCACCACTTATTCCTAGTCTCTGATATTTGGGAGAGACTGCTATGAAGTTGCTGTCTAGTTTCTGTCATGTATTAATTACAGGGATATGTGACAAAATAGACTATAAAGACGGTTGCTGGGAAAGTGGGTTTCACCTAGTGATTGTTTGCTTTGTATGTAGTTTTCCCTATTCCCAAATATATACACAAATTTTTTGTTTTGAGTTCAGTGCCAGCTGCACTCCTTTATACCTGTGAGCAACTTTCTGACCTTGAGGTATTTGTGTATGGTTGTATAAATGTGGCAAATAAGTGCAGTCCTGAACACAGCCACAGTAATACCTCTGCAAATGTCCGCCTTGTCTAGTGTCCATTGCGGCGAACGTCTGTGGCAAACCCGGAAGTACTGGAATGGGGTACTTCCGGGTTTGCCGCATGTGCAGAAGTGCAAACCACTCTGCGTGCAGACATGGTGCTTTGCCCTGCGTCCTTTTTGGCTAGCGGCCGGGGCTCCAGAACAGATCCCGACCGCAAAACGAGGTACGACTGTATTCAGGTGTTAGACAAGTTGAATTCTGTGGTAGTTACTCCCATGAAAGTGTTTGCAGGCCAGATTTTCAGCCTAAAATATTCTTGAAAGGATCTGTTTTATTTCTAGTGTAGAAATGCTTTAGAGAAACTAGTGAGTTTTAAAAAATAACTTGCTGATGATTTGCCTTTCTTGCACTTTGTCACTAGGATCTCGTCTTCGCCAGGAGGACTTTGCACCTCGAATTGTAGAGCATCCATCAGATGTAATCGTTTCTAAAGGAGAGCCAACGACTCTGAACTGCAAAGCTGAAGGAAGGCCAACTCCCACTATTGAGTGGTATAAAGATGGAGAGCGTGTGGAGACTGACAAAGATGATCCCCGCTCACACCGCATGCTGCTCCCTAGTGGATCTTTATTTTTCTTACGAATCGTGCATGGACGCAGGAGTAAACCAGATGAAGGAAGTTATGTATGTGTTGCAAGGAACTATCTAGGAGAAGCTGTGAGTCGTAATGCTTCGCTGGAAGTAGCACGTAAGTATCCCCTACACTATCTTAATGTCATGAGATAAAGTGTAATTACTTTGATTCACAATAGAAATAAGGACATTTTCCATTAAGCATTCCTATATACTTTAATCTGTTAAATTTCAATTACCCATAAAGTATGTGGGAATGCTGAAAAGAAATGTTCCTATTTCTTAGTCTTTTACATGCACATGTATTCAGTGCAGTGACCATACATAATGTGCAATTGGCACTAAGATACGTTGTGGTTCATGTAATCATGAATGGCGCTACCATGGAAGAAGCCTAATCTTTCCTTCAAGTATAATGTCCTTTTGAATTTTGTTTTGTTGCGCCTAATGTCAAAATATAGCTGTCATTTTATATATGCATCACTGCCTATTTATTTCTTTTTATCAAGACATCTTGTCAAGTTTTCCCATGTATTGTTGGAAATTTCAGAGCTTTCATATGCTCATACCATAGTCTGTACATTGTGTGTGTGGCATGTGACAATACATAAGTAGCTTTTTAAAAAGTTGACACTGAAGGCATCTATGGTGTTTTTGATAACCACTGTTTGCACTGAGGGAGAACTTATTCATGAAAGCAAATTAAGGAAGATTTTTACTATTTGTATAGTATAGTAGAATTGACTTTAGGGTATCATAGATATATAATGTGGGTTGGTTTTTTTTTTTATCTGTTTCCTCTATTGATTATGTGCATTATCCAGCCAAGGTTAAGAACCTAATTGTAAAGGAAGAATTAAGCAGAGAGGATTTTCAATGTGTACCTTGGAATAGATTTTGACTTATGTGAGATGTTTATGTGACATAAAATTATCAGAATATCAGGCGATTGCTAGGATAAAAGTAGCATTTTTATTTAAACTGTGAAATTTGTTCTTGTTGGCATTGGTGATTTTTGTCTATTTGTGTGGTAGATTTGTATTAGCATTTATAGTAGAAGCACCAAACAAGATGTACTTTGTACTTTGTTCTTTTGATTTTTGGTAATAATATTTTATTGAAAGAATTTCAGTTATAAAGAAATAAAGTGATACAGAAAAAAGAAAAATAAGGAAAGAAAAAAGGTGCAGGAAAAAATACAGTGTAATATACCCCCATACATTCTTACATAAATAAATAAATATGATGTTATTATACCAATACATATGTAGATATTAATAACCTACTACATTCTGTATAAACTCATTCCAAATGTTGTCATATTTATCCAAGCAAAGTCTACATATATAAGCAGTCCATTCATAAGTTGTGAGTGTTGTCATATTGTCAATTCATTGATTAAAGGGGATTGTAACTTTATTGCTTCGTTTCATCAGTATCAGTCTCTTGGCCACCATTAGGGTCCATATAATCCTTTTTCATTGTCCCATTGTTAACTTCTATATAGTAGGTGCTTCACTGGACTTACACAGTCCAGCACTTCCTGCCAAAATTTAGTTTAGAACGTTGTATGAAGATGTGTTTCAAAGAGGCACTGTCCTTGCCACATCTCCAGCACAGAGCTACCTTAGTCCTTTTTTATACAAACGTAAAGGAGTCCAATAAATCCTGATCATTATTTTTTGCTGTGTAAGTCTCAATTTAAGGTCCATTGATACCTTTCCCACTGTCTAGGTAATATTGAATGTTACAATTCTTTATTCCAGCCATTTCTTAGTTTACATATGCAACTTAGAGATCATTAATAAATATCTATAAATAAGTAACCACTGGCTTTTAAGTTTCAAATGAGTTATCAAATTGTTCCAATATTTCAGGTGTCTCAAAAGCTGTGAGGGCTGCTGGCCCAAACTCACTTGCTAGAGGTTTTAACTGAAGATATTGCCATTGAGTTGCATCTGATAGAGGATATTAAAACATCATTGGTGTAAAATTCATCTTCCTCATCTATTAATTGGTCCGAAGTCAACACACCTGCTTCTGTCCAATTTTTCTATGTCACTATATCCTCCCCCAAATTTTTAGAGTAGGATTTCCCCACAAAGTAAGTTTGGCATGTGAGAATGGATCAAATTTGTTTTTGATAGACAATATATTCCAAATCCTTCTAACTGACTTAGTTGTTTCCAGAGTCAACTGGGATTTCAAATATTTTGATCCTACTATTGTCTAACCAACTAAAGGTGTGTATATTCTAGGGTTGCCCACATCAGAAAATTAAGACCAACAGTGGGTTTTCAATATTTAGTACTTGTCAATAAATAGTGTGTTGGTTGGAACATGCTTCCCTTCAAATAGGCAGAGTGATATAGTTCCAAATTCGGAATTCCAGAACCACCTTCTTTAATTTGTAACTTCATTCTTTGCAAGGATATTCTTGGTGTTGTTGATCCCCAAAAACATTTCCTAAACAGAGAGATTAATTTTTGGAAATATGATCTTTTTATAAAAGATGGGAATCCTCTCAGAATATAAATAAATCTGGGAATTTTATTCATTTTGAGAGCATTCATCCTTCCCCAAAGGGTACCTTGTTGATATACATAAGAAGCGCCGTAGATCACATTTTCTCACTGCTCAATGTTTACTAATTTATGAATTTAGATAATTGTAATAAATAGGTAGTGCAAAAGTTAAACATATCAGTATATTATCACTATCATCATCACCATCATCATGTTATAATTTTTAACTAAATTTGGTTTTACTCCATAAATTCATGTGTTAATAGACTAAGAATTATTTAGCTCTTTGATCTAGCTTTTCCTCATCATACCAGAAAAACTGCTTGTTTTTTGAAAACATAAAAGTATACTTTATTATATTGAATATCACTGATCTCTTCTTCAGAGACTGCTCTGAGTCTCCAGTTACAATATGTGCAATCTCCCGAGTTAAATTCTTAACCACTGCAGCTGGTGGTAGGTCATGCATGAACTGCAAGTCAGTTTTAAAAAAGTCCTTGGGGAGGGGAAAAAACCTTGGATTCACTGTAGACAAATAAAAAAAAACACACACACACCAAAGATCAGAGAACATGAAATCCAAGGCAAAAACTATAGAGAAGAGTTTTTGAAATGTGATCATGCACCTGATACTACATTATTTTACAGTTTTTATAGCCTTGAAGTTTCATAGTTTGCATTTACCAGTTAAACTCTTTGGGTCTTAAAGGTAAGATTCCTAGCTATTTAAATTGAGAGGCTTCTTTGCCTTTCCTTTAAGATAAATGGTGGTATGTTTATGTTAAGATGTTCCATTAAGATTGATGGAATCGACTTACAAACTTTCACAGATAACAGAGTGCTTCTATTTAAAACTTTGGTCTGGTTTCATGAAGGGCTTCAGAGTCGTCGTCCCCCCCCCCCCCATCCTCATCATTCCAATGCCATGCACCACCTGTGAACCTGCACCACAACAGTGTCAGGTGTGGCATAGGGAGCTGCATCAGCAGAACTCAGGAGAAACCTTGTTTGAGTAGAAATGGCTTTTCACTCACACAAGATGTATTTGGCTCCAATACATTGATTTTAGAATAAACGGAAATTTGCACATTTACTACATATATAGATTCAGATAAAATTTAGTAGTGTACTAGATTAATTACCACCTTTGGAGGTAGAGTTACGGAGTTTGAAGTATTGTCTCTATCCTAGATACTTGAGAGACAATTGACTAAAAAATAATTTATTTAAGGACTCTTTATAAATAATGCAGGGTTCATGATTTGTGGTGCATGATTTTATTCTACTTTAGCTGAGGCTGATTATAAATCAACTCACCTTCAGTTTTTGTACGATTCAGACATTTTCTCATTCACCTGATATGCCCCCTTTCAACTAAAGCATGGTGGGCTGCCCTGAGATACTGGTTCAAGATCTCAGTCTTTGGCCTAGGGAAGGGTTTACTCCCACACCTAAACAACGAGGAGTTTATCAGCTCATGGATGAAAACTATGGTCAGAAAAGCCACTTCAATTTGAATGCCACCTACTCTATTATACCATCTGGGCTATGATACCGCCCTTGAATCTCCGAGGCAAACGGTCTGAGACCATATCACATAGCGATCTCCAATCTCAATCTCATGTTATCTGTGGCCTGATAGCAGTAGGAATTCATTACGGGTACGATTTTCAGATACCTGCATATCTTAGAAATCTGTCTGTACCAACTTATTGGCATCTCTTTACCAAAGCCAGATTAAATATATTTCCATCAGAAATTCTAAATGGCAGACTGAGAGGCATCCCTTATCAAAATAGGCTCTGTGTATGCTCTCAGGACGTTGATTGTATGAGGCATTGCGAACAATATGAGCAAGCTAGGGATCTATTGATTAAACCCCTACTGGCAAATCGGCTGGGTAAATCTGAAGCCTACTATACTAAATATCTTCTGGATGACAAGTCTAATGATATCACAGTGGCCGTGGCAAAGTTTCTTTAGGCAGTCATATATATCAAAGATCATTATACTTAAGATTAAACAAATATCGTCTCGGTCTCCCTCTTCCAGGGGGTTGTCTGTATGAATCTGCATTTTATTCTGAATCTATGTTACAGGTTTTTGGACCGTAATAAAGATTACATTCACCTGATATTTTTGGCTTGTTTTAAGCTTAATTTTGGATAAGCTTGTTCTGCAGTCCTATGTTTATATATTTAGATATAAGTTCAATTGATTTCAACAGAACTTGCTCTGAAGTACATATCATTGTAACCTTAATAAATAGTAAGTAGAATATGGAAAAAAATATCCTTAATTGACAGTTGGCGCTAAATAAATAATATGCTGCAAGGAAAGTAAAGAAAGGGTTGCTGGGAATAGTTACTAATTGAAAGAGAATGAATAAAACTAAAACCAGGCATAACTGACACATGTTTGAATTCCATGGCTGCTAATCTCTTATTGTTTTAAGTAACAACAGCCATGGGGCCCCTAATCTAGCTTAGGTCCAGGACGTAGCAGAGAGGGATTTTATCCCTTTCCCCCACCTGAAACTACCTGTCCCAAAAGCTTTATGCTCTATTTTCTTTATATGTTCAATAACTTGTAAGTTGGGGCTCATATCTTGTAATAAAAGAAGGGTGAACTGCCCCAAGTTCTGCTCAGAATAACTCGGAAATAAACAGATTTGTTTCTAGAACAAATCTGAAACGCATTAGTTTATCTCTCAAGCCAATCTGATGAAATGAAGAAACACCCTTCTGCACCCAAATCTCAGTTCCCAAAGTACTCCCAATGGTAAACCGCTTTTTCAGTCATAATGCACCACACAGCATGTGAGGACCACAGAGAAGAAAGGGAAAGAAGAAAGCTGATACCCTACTGGCAGCACAAGAGGATTGGTCTGGTTCTTTGAGAGCTGCCAAGGAAGGGGAAAGTGAATCTAGGAACTTTATTCCAGTTTGGAGATTAAAACAAGCCAAATCATTCATTCATTCAATTTATTTGTAAGCCACTCAAAGCAGATTCCAACAAAGAGAACAGGAATACATTTCAAATAAACACTGCAAAACAATTTCATAATTACACAGCAAAGCAGTAGCAAATATAGTAACAAACCAATAAGCCACATTCTGATACTATAAATATAACAAGATGACTTAAACAACATGCAGCCAAAAATAACACCTTAATCAGAGAAATACTCTTTCCATGATGTTACTCATAGTCCCTCTTCTGCAGCAGTTTCTTATACAATTCCAACAAACTTCTCATGATGAAACATAAGATTGATCCATATCTTGATTTGCAATTTGCAATTTGTTTAGAAGCAATCTGCATAAACCTTAATAAGGTTAGGACTTGTTTGAACCATTAACTGATATATAAGTACCTTTAATTTACTCAAATCCAGTTGAAATGATCAAGAGACACAGCTTGAAGAAGTTACAAAGGTAAGATTCGTACCTGCACTTAGAGTAGAGAGAACATAGAGCCTAGCGCTGACTGAGACTGTCTCAGATCCAGAGCACTATCTCTAATCCAGGCAGAGTTGGTTGCAGTACTAGAGATAGCAGCTGTAGCCCCAGGTGTTAAATATGAGGCAGCCGCTTGATCTATCGACCACTGTAAGAGGGGGCTCTGGCCTAAATGAAAATTCATGAAAAATTGATGAAGTCCCCAGATTATTTTTCCCTCTTTTCTTTTTTCAGCACTGGGCCAGTGTAGTGAGGAGAGAGATTAAATGAGGTGTTGAATGCTTTAGTAGCAAGAAGGTTGTGGTTCAGAGGTCAAAAGTCATGCAAAAACTGATCATTTCCCTCCTACCCTTTCTTTTGGAACAAAACACAAGTCACTTATTTAGCAGGGCTTCCCTACTTTTTGTGTTTGCATACAGTATATTAAAAATTAGAAACAATTTATATAAATTCAGTCTTTCCAGTAAAAAAACGAGGCTTGATGCTGATAAAATAATGAACAATAACCTTCTTTTTAATTTAGTCAAGATACTGAATAATATAGCTAAAGGCTGTATTTTGGCCACCATCTTTCAGGGTGCTTGCCTGATTTCATTTAAAGAGAGGAAATGGTCTTGCATTATTTATAGGTCACAGATTGCTGAAATAGCAAGCTCTGGACCACTCTCCAAACATAATGATCCTGTTTGCTTTAAAATCTAGAGTAAATTGATGCTTTTATCTGTCAGAATAAGAGATTATGGCATTTACTGAATTTAGCAAGGGCATCACTCTAAAACATGAACCAATTTTTTCCAGACAATATGTCTAATCTTGTTTCATGTCTCTCTAGTTTGTACTAATATAAGGATTAGATGAAAAGACCCACCATATTATAGACTGACTAACCATCCTATAAGATTGCTGATAAAATTAAATTTGATCAAAGGTACCTAAAAATTCAAGTATTTTAAAAATAATAATAAAAATATAGTATAATTCATGTGGCAAAACCAAATTCAGTGTGTGTTTTTTCAGATTCGGAAGTATAGATACTAGCTGGCTAGATGCAACAATTTTACATCTCTAAAATACCTTTAAAAAATCAAGATTTCTCAAAGTGTAACTTAAAACAGGAATTGTGGAAAGGAAGGAGTGATCTCATAAGACTCAACTTTATGCAAACCATATTATCTTGAGTGGAGTTGAAGGAGCATGGGAAGTGAAGCTGAAAAGGGGTGAGATTGGAATATAGTAGATAACCTCCAGGGAGTCAGTTAAGTAAATTCAATGAAGTTTTGAGTTTGGGAAGCGTAGATCTAATAAGTTACTTGGAGTGGAGAATTTGATATGGTTAGAAATATTGCTTTTGGATCTGTTATTATTATCCCTTTTTACACGACCACCATTTTTTTTTTTTACCGAATGTGTAAGATTGCTTACGCAATACTCTGCAGTTACATTACTGCAACCCGTTGTAGGAACCCGTTGTAGGAGGGACATAGCTGTGTGGCAGTGCAAACACTTTCCATGCAGCAAAATCTTGATTCAGTTCCTAGCATCTCAGGTAATTTGCCCCCTCCCCCACTTAAAATATGTATATACTATCCTTCAGCAGAGTTTCCAGGACAGTATACAAAGCCAACATAAATTATTACAATAGCACATTGAGAGACAGCAAGAGAGCATTATGATACAATAAAAGCACTATCCTTTCATAAAGGATAGAAAGGCATAGCCTTTGAGGGTTTTTTTTTTTTACTATTCTATGAAATAAAAAATGAAATAAAAAGTTTTGACGATAAGAATGACATTGCCTGAAAGGAATACAGTGCCAAAGGGATAACAACATTGACACTGGGTAGGTCAGCCCTGGACAGAGAACTCCACAAATGAGGCACCCGCACTGAGAAGGCCCTTTCTCTCCCAGCCTCCATCTACCTTTCTTTAAATGGTTGAGGGACTAGAGGAGAGCCTATTAAAATGATTTCATTATAGAGTTAGATTGATATGGTAGCAGGTCTTCCTTCAGATACTTTGGTCATAAGACCCATATGACTTTAAAGGGAAGCACAAGCATTTTGCATGAGATGTGACCTGAAATCTTTGAGGGTCACTGCCAGTCAGAGTAGACAGTATTGGGATGGATGGACAAAGCAGTACTTCTCTTGTGTGGAGGGGATGGGTGTTACATGCTGTTTAGTTATTTTTCTATGGACAAGTGCACTTAATAGTCTGTACTGATTCATTGTAGCTGCATTATATATTCAATAAAACTGAATCTGCAGTAACTTCCTAACTGTAATACTGTAATATGTGGCACTCTTAGACTAATACTGACAGCAAAAACAAATAATTATGAGTTTGCTTCAGCAGAGACATCAGACATACAGTTGTATCTCTCTTGTGCATTGGAGGCCAGATTTCACATTTCTGAACATCCACCTTTAACCACTGAGTGAATGCAAAATCATGCAGCCTAAGGTTGTTTGGCTCTTGCCTTGAGCATGAATGCTTTATATGGAAAAGGGATACTTCCTGAAAATGAATGCTACACCAGAAGTTTATATATTACCATGCAAGTAGGGTTGAACCGTGGGGAGTTTTCCATGGCTGACATACTACTTCAGTAATATGAAACCAGGCTTCATTAGCTGGATGATCATGTAACTTTGTGATTTAATGAACTATTATTCATCATTGGGCTAAACATACTTGAACTGGCCCCATTTCAATGTCACTGATTTTTGTTGAGAAATATTTTTTATTCTACTATATATTTTGGATTGTTTAATTTTTAACAATGTTTCAGATTACAGCAAATACATTTCCACCACATGCCAACTATGTATTTTCTGTAATGTTTGAAAGGCACACATGCAGACACATCCTCTTCACACTTTGTAGAGAAGGCATGGCTGGCATGCTGTGTGAAATTCTACTTTTTGTACAGTTTGGAAAGCTACTGAAATTTACATATTCTTCTTGAGAGAGTATTTAAAGCTAGGCGTCTTATACTGCATCTTATATCATTTTTATTCTAACAGTCTGATGCTGTATAGGTTGATTACTGTTGTTCTCTGCTCCTTGTACTTTTGGCATGCTCAGTATTTTTCTAATTTTAGTCAGTTGAGAAAACAGCATAGCTGATCAAGATAGCACATCATATTATTTAACACATTTGCATTTCCACACCTCTGTTCTCTCTGTATAGAAACCTGCAAGTGCTATTTGAATATTAATTAAAATACTGGCTATTGTTGGCATATGCCTCAGACATGTTGTACAATTTATGATGTCAGATGAGATAAAAAAAAAATCATTTGAAGCAGCACTCCAAACCATTTACAAAACACTACATGATCTAAATACTAACAAAGCACATTGAACTCCTAATTGTCAGAAATCATTGGGGTAAAGTTGGTGACATTGATGGGATTTCATTATTAGTAGTTACTTTTGTTTATAGAAAGTAGAATTCTATCACTTTCTTTTTTGTAACCCCAAGGGATGAAAACTTCTGCATTTTTCATGTAGGGAGTCACTTCACAATATTTGAATAATTAAGTATCTGATGCCTGTTCAGTATTCAGAATGACTGGATCCAGTGGTTTCAGTCTAGTAAGTAACAGGCAAATATCTGAGTTATATAAAGAACAGGTGCTGTTACCATGACTTCCGTAGATAATATTTGACAGTATTCTCTTAAATGAGTAGAATTGTTGTTCTTTGATATACATGTTGCTAAATATTCTTGCACTGCCATGTCCAAGTAGAGACAATGGCCTTGACGCATTAGCAGGCAGTCATAATATTTTCTTCCCTTAGATTTTCTTGCTTGGATATTTCCTTCTTGTTGGACATAATAGACACAGAGAACAATAGCAGGGTTAAGTCTTAAAGCCAAAGATACTAATGTAATGACTGACCTATTGATTTCAAAATGGTGCATAAATACAGTTTGCTTTCAACATCCTTACCATATTTTCATTGGGGATTGGTTTGTGTATATATATATATATTGAATGGTAGATGTTTTGTATGAACTTTTAAAATGGCATAATGTATTTATGTTTATGTTATTAAATGTATTTTAGGCTTATTGATAACAAGTGACTAACAAGTAACGTGATTGTGCTTGCTTAAAAAACAAATGAAGTAGTTACAGTTCTAATTATTTAGGCATTCCTTTTTTCCTTCATTTGATGTGGAAAATAAGATACACTTTTAAAAATCACGCTTAAAAAAACCCAGGACTTGCCTATCTAAAGAGTTTGGTATTTAATATGAGAGTTTTCCCAACAGTTTGGAATCTCAGAGCTGTTTTTCCTATTTTACCATCTTCCATCAATTGTTTTTGCCCCCTTCTCTTCTATCTTAATGAAACATTTTTATATACACAAAGGAAATCTCTTGTCAGTTCTGACGATACTAACATTCCAGAGAACTTCCAGAAGTGTAGCCATGTTCATTTGTTCCAGCAAAAAATTAAAGTCTCATGGCACCTTGGAGATGAGCAAATTTATTGAGGCTTGCGTTTTTGGAGGTTACAACTCACTTTGTCATTTGGAAGATGTTTTAGAAGTTGGTAGAGAAAAATGTGTAAAGGTCGGGGGTGCTTGAAGATTAAAAACTTTCAAATTTATAGAGCTTTATTATATGAAGGTAAAGTAACAAAATATTAAGGAAACCTGATGGTCCATTTATCTTGACAGCATTTAAATTCACTCAAGTGTTTTTCTAGCATGTGCATGGTAATTTGGGATTTGCACAGAAAAAATTATGAAAATCACGAATTTTTAAAAAATTATTTCCACAAGGGGAAAACATTCATCCCTGAAGTGAGTGCCTTTTTCTTCAGCTTTCTTCAATGCATCACCAAAAAAGACAGAAAAAGAAGGGAAAGGTTTGCCTCAAATTTGCACATGCTAATTTTTATGAGCAGATCCAGATTTTCAAATGATTTAATTTAAATAGAAATACAGTACATCTCACCATAATGCAAACAGGTAAGCTGTTTGCCTGTTTTATCTGCTGCCCAGGTGCTGTTGATGGGCAGCTTCAAAGTCCCTGCTTCTGCTTCTTGTGGTACTTTATCTTCAAATCAGACTTTAAATAGCTCTTCAGATAAGTGACAACTTCAAATAGAGGACTGTCCTTTGACAGCTCTTCACATAAGCAGCTGTCCTCAGTAAAGCAGGATGTATGGAAGGACTCCCCAGTGAGAAAACATTACAGCATTTGGGACTTTTTAGTCTAGAGGCAAACAAGAGGGAATGTGATGCAGTTGTATAAAATTATGCATGTTGTGGAGAAAGTGGACAGTTTCCCCCTTTCACTTATGATACTAGAAATCAGGGACGTTCAATATAGCTAAATGTTGGAAACTTCAGGACAGGTGAAAGTACTTACACAGTTCTTAGTTAGACTATGGAATTCTCTCCCTCAAGACGTAGTGATGGCTACCAACTTAGATGTCTTTAAAAGAGGATTAGACAAATCCATGGAGGATGAGGCTTATGTTCCATCTCCACTCTAGGAGGCAGTACGGCTCTGAACTGTTGTGGTCAGAGGGGGGCAGCACTTGTTTTGTCTCAGGTCACTGGCATCTCAGTGGCTTTCTGGAAGGCAGAGATGGAGGGGTGAGGCAGCAGCAAGTTTGGTGCAGTACAAATGTACCAGCAGGAGCACCATGCCAACCTCACCACCACCCCTCTGCTTTCTGGTAAGCCACAACAATGTTGGTGACAGGATGGTCAGGTAAGCACATCCACCTTGCTGATCACTATTGTCTCTGAATAGCTTGGAATTGCAGGCTGGGAGAATGCTATTGTGCTTGGGTTCTGCTTGTGTACTGTCCATGGGCAGTGGGCTAGCCATTGTGAGAACAGACTGCTGGACTCATTGGAACTTTGGCCTGATCCAGCAGGACTTTTATGTTCTTCCTTCAACTACCGTGTGACAGCAGCTTCAGAAAATGCTGCACAGTAACCCAATTGCCTTGTATCCCTGCTTCTTTTTCTCAGCTTTTTTCTTTTTGATTGGACCTGTCTTTCTTTTTGAGCATTTACGTGTCTGAAGGATTTTTTAAAAAAAGTTTATAAAAGTTTTGATAAAAGCATCGCAACATTTGGAGTTTTTTGTCAGCAAGTTTACTCAGTCTCACTGGCACAAATGAACAACCAGGAGAGTTTGCCTGTGTTTCCTATATGAAAAACAGTGGGGTTCATATGGTCTTTTGTAACCTTAAAATATGGTGGGAAAGTATGTGTGTGTGTCATCTATTTCTTTATTTTGCTTACATTCCAATTTTAAATTAGAGAGACAAGAGTTAATGTGTAAAGACAGAGAGTGAGCATGCACAGCTATGCAGTTGAACTTCTGTTTCTCCTAGTAAGGTAAAGGTAAAAGGTGAGTTGGTTTGCCAAATTTTTTAAAAAATCATACAGAACACTGCTTTATAAAACTAGTCCTACGTCCTGACCCCCCCCCCCCGTTTGTGTACTTTTGTTGCTTTTCAGCTATTTTGCTTTGACATGTGGAAACAAGCTTTAAACAATTGGTGTTAAAATGAACCAACATATTAGGCAGGTTAAGGGCAAGCTGAGGGAATGCCCTTATTTCAATATATGTGATATCAACAGCAGGATTAAAAAAAAAAATCAGCACATGTGTCAGCCATTCCTTCATCACCTATCCTAGCGTCCTCAGCTGAGTTGACCTCTGAAGTGTCTGGTGCGGTGAGTGATGTAGTTAATGAGATCCAGTGACATTGTGACCCCGACCCCTTGTGGCCTTAGCTCTCCTCATCCATCTTCCCAGCCCCAAAGGCTGTGAGGCACTGTATGGAAACAGGATTAAACAAGTGTGAATAAACAAGTTCAAGAGCTTTCTGTCATGGCTGCCAACACAGGACAGCAGTATAGTGACACATTAATATCTCTGGGTTGTTGGTATGTTACTTCAGAGGAATAACTACTTTTTCACTAGTTTCATCAGAATGCTTCGATAGTGTGTGGAGTAGTAGCACTTGATCTGACATTTATTTTTAGTCATGCACGTGTCACATTTCATTCTGTAACAGGTAACAGATGATTCAAGGCACAATTCAGACAAGTGTAGAGGGCCTGTATCTTCTAGGAGCAGGTATTTTTGGAATTCACATTGACCTGAGGCATAAACATTTTGCTTGATTTGTGTTCATTAAAGATTTGTGAAGAAATGGTGGTTGATTTCCCACCCCACTCCCACAAGATGGGGAAAACTACAGAAATGCATGTTGTTTGGGGTATAGTTCCTTATAAATAATGCAGGATTTTCTAATGTGATTTTTTTATCTGTGTATTTCAGAAAGTAAAGATATTAAGATAAGGTACCCTGCCAGGCTTCTGAGCGTAGCTGTAGTTCAGGCAATGCCTGCCCTCTGTTTGACAAGACCTTCTGTTTACCCTATGGCACTTTTTGATAAGTTGACCAGTTTGTGATTAAACATATTTATTTAGTTCAGTGGGTCAGAGCTATTCCGACAGATAGAAAATTACTGATGGATTATCAGTTTCAACATCTCTGACATCTGGCCTTGGCATAGTCCATCATTTCAGAATTCATAACACATATGCTTGGACAATAACATGCTCAGTTACCTGTGTGATGATAGATCTGGATATTGGAAACATTTCCAATTAATAGGACAGGTGTCACAGAAATTAGAAGATTATCTGCTGTTGTAGTACTAAAGCACTCTGTAGAAATATCAAGTAAATGTTGCATTTGAGGTTGAATCTGGGCTTTTGGTGGGAGTTGTCAAACTTTAATTTCCTATCTTTAGAGACTAAGAATTCTAATTTGAGATCTAGCTTCTTTCCCATGCTGGTAAGAACTTGGAATAAAAAAAATAGCAACAAAACAAACAACAACCTAAACCTGTTGTGTCCAAAATATTCAGATTTACAGTATTTAAAAGAGTTGACTAAGACTGCAATTCTATACACACTTCAATGGGAGTAAGTGCCCCTGAGCTCAGTGAGAATCCCCGCGATAGGGTGAGCTCCCATTGCTTGGTCCCTGCTCCTGCCAACCTAGCAGTTCAAAAGCATGTCAAAGTGCAAGTAGATAAATAGGTACCGCCCCGGCAGGAAGGTAAACAGCATTTCCGTGCGCTGCTCTGGTTTGCCAGAAGCGGCTTAGTCATGCTGGCCACATGACCCAGAAGCTGTACGCTGGCTACCTCAGCCAATAAAGCGAGATGAGCGCCGCAATCCCAGAGTTGGCCACGACTGGACCTAATGGTCAGGGGTCCCTTTACCTTTAGACATGCATAGGACTGTGGTATAATAGTTGTAAAAGAAAAATCATACTTTTATGTTTGCGACAGTAGGGACTGCATTTAGCACTGAAAGAAAAATGTATGCTCTTGAATGAATTTCTAATTCAGGAAACTTGTTAAGCATGTTTGCTTTTCATTTTTTTATCTCTGTACATTTTATTGTATTAATAATAAATCATATCTGAAATAGGAACACATAGTATGTAATCATATTAACATTAATATGTAATCAAAAAACACTCACAGTAATTGCAAAATTATTGCATTCTAAAAAAATTAAAATATGTTAGCCTTTCAATACTAGCCTCTTTTTACAAAACTGAATAAGTCATCCTTTGCTAGTACAGTAATGAATAATTTGTAATTCTATATTTTAAGGATAGTTTTAAATGATGTCAGGTATTCTGTTTTACCCACAGAGTTTGAATTCAAACTGTGCAGGCAAAGGCCCTTGCAAAGTATCCTGCAAGTCCCAGCAGCCTTGTAGAATGCTTTACATTACAGTGGTTCTCAACCTGTGGGTCCCCAGATGTTGTTGGACTACAACTCCCATCGTCCCTGAGCTCTGGCCTTGCTAGCTAGGGGTGATGGGAGTTGTAGTTCAACAACATCTGGGGACCCACAAGTTGAGAAAGGCTGCTTTACCAGGAGCTTTGAAAGATATCAGATGCAGCACTAAATCTTCCAGCCAACTTGTCACACAAACATGTTCTCTCTCTGTTTGTATGCATATACCACACACATATAAATATACTGGTGTATATACACATATGTATGTAATAATTAGAAACTGGATCAGCTGGTTGCCAAGTTGTGTGAAGAGTGTTTTGCACAGGGCCTTGCAGGCACCTGCAAACCCCATTTTGGCTGAGTCAGCTCTTTACTTGCCCTGCAGTATATCTGACTCACGTGGGTGAGCTGTGGCTTGACTAAAACTATATCGTTGAAAGACAGTTGTCCATGACCCTTTTTAAGGTTATCTCAGATGGTAGCCATCATTACCTGTGGAACAGTGACTGTTTAAAAGCAGGGGTTGTCAACCTGGTCCCTACTGCCCACTAGTGGGTGTTTCAGGATTCTAGGTGGGTGGTGGGGAGTTCTACGGCACAAGCTGAATCCTCCTTCCATCGAGCACTGGTGGGAGGTAAGGAAATTGTACCATCAAGGAAGATGCATTAGAAGTTGATGGGCTGGGGTGTGGTGTTTTCTGTTGGCAGGGTATGTTGGTGTTGCCTTTTGTATCTTTATTTTAGATCTTGTGATTTATGTGGAAGTTGTTCCACTTGGTTGTGTGTTTTTAAATATTTTATTTATTATGACTACCGTTGTTACGTTGTAGCCATGTATTTTTTCATGTTGTAAGCCTCCTTGAGCATGATTTGAACTGTGGAAAGGTGGCATACAAATAAAATATGTATCTATGAGAAAAGAGACAGGAAACTACTATAGCTTAGGAAGATATGACATGATCATAGTGACAGGGAACAGGGCTGATTTTTGCAGAACATCTCCTAGTTGATGGTAGTTGAAGAAAATGACAGCCAGAAGAATTATATGGAGGAGCTCAGAAGTGTTTATAGTACCTTAAATTAATTTTACCTAGATAGGGAATTGTCCTTTTGATCTCTAACCTGTAATCACTCTAATTATTTCATCAGAATTTTAAGAAAATGTCTTACAATTGACATGCACGTAAATTAGACTGAAAGTGCACTCTTATTCTTTTGTCCATGCTATGAAAATGCAAGGAAGCAAAACTACACATACACTTAGAGGTGACAATAGTTCTGTTCTCTCATTGATAGAAGCATGTAAGAATTATCATTAGATACTAGCATTTGTATCAATTGTTACAATGTCAAACTTGCCATATTAATATTCTTAGTCTTCCATTTCAGTGCACAAATAAAATGCAGATCAATTTGGAAATGTGTTTAAGTACTCTAAATATTCCCTGACTTTTCCGCTTCATGTTCTTAAGTCTTTCTTGAAAATAATGTTGTATAGTTTTCACACACACACACACACACACACACACACACACACACAGAGTGAATTAAGAGGCAAAAGTGGCCAACACCTGACATGACAAAATTCTGCAATTTTGTTAAAAGTATTAAGAAATAACAATAACAATTACTTATACCCTGTCCATCTGACTGAGCAACTTTTAACATTATAAAAACAGAAGTTATAATAAAGAGGTGGGAGTAATAAGAAGCTTAGCAGATTGATGGCTAAGTGTGAGATGTCCTCCTTATTCACCTGTTCCTCTTGCATTTGTGCCTTTTGGGCCTTTTTCTGCTATCTTTTTCTCTTTGCCTCTTGACAAACCTGCTGTGAATCTCGTCCTTTGAATCTTTTGATGAATTGCAGCTGACACATCTACTGCTTCCTGAAACTTGATTCAGGCTAGTCTTGGGAGGTATAGCAGATTGCCTTTTCCAGTTGGTGCTTCCAGTATTGAAATTGCTGTTTCATTTACTGAATGCTGGCTAGGAAGGTCGCATTTGAACCCTTCCTCACTTCTTATGGTGTAGATGCTGCTGTTGATGTCTTTTCCTTTGACCCACCATTTTTCTAGAGCCTCTTAAGAAGTATGGTTCATTGACATAAACAAATGTGGTGATGCATGAATATCTGTCACTTGATTTTTTCCATTAAGATTACATTTTTAATAATATTAATATTTTACATTTTGGTTAATTTGTTTCTAGAGCTCAGTAGTATTTTTGGCAGCTTAAAATGTGCACACTGTGCTTCATTTAACTGTGTACAGTTTGACATTATTTCAGGCTATCATGTAGTTATTTTCCCCCCTTACATTGCTTTTAGTAGTGGTGACTTGTCTCATTTTAAGTGCCAAGCCAAATTTAGCATACACTCTGGTTTTGCACAAGGGGTACTGACACAGTAGCACAGCTGCTGCTACTGATTCTAGTCCTGTAGGCACTGTTTAAAGAGAAGTAAGAGAGTCTTGGAGAGTAGGAGCTGCCTTGGTTGGGTCAGTGGGAGGAAAGGAGAATCTTTTCCAGGTTGAATTTTAATCAGAGGCAAAGAAGAACTCAGCAAGATTTGTAATGCTCATCTTGTCATTGAAGAAAGGATTTCCAGATCTCAGAACAGTGAGCTTCACTGGCACCTCTCGCTTAGGCTGTAGTTTCAATCTCATTTACCTGGGAGTAAGTCCCATTGAATTCACTTGACCTATTTCTAAGTAGACATGGTTAGGATAGCAGTCATAGAAGATGTGGTGTCAGAAACCATGTCCCGTTAATGCAAAATTGAATGCAGACAGGCTTGTAGTTTGCGCTCCAAATTCCCCTCCAAGTTCCTCCCTAGCCTTCAACCAATATTATTTTTCCTACTTTACATTCAGTAGGCATGTCATAGATTGTTACGGAAGCTACTTGTGTCAAGAGGAAATAGCTTATTCGGAATGTGCTGCTTGTTGTTATAAAACAGATTGTGTGGAAATCAGTAGCAAAAGATTAAGTGCAGAATCAAGAACCTAAACTCTTGAGTAGTTTCCTAATGAATAAATTGCCCTATATTTATAATTGACTAGTTTTAAAAGAAATTTAACCACTTGATTTTATGGGCCCTGTGGAGCTGCTTGTAAGAAGGGTAAAATGGTAAATTTAAGATGCTACATGAATATTGATTTCAGATCTATTACAGAGTTCTGAAGACGATGGGCACAGTATGGAACAGGAATCTTTAATATAACCTCTGTAACTACTTTGCTGCTTTATGCCTTTATTACTGAATCAAATAAGGTTGATTAAGCCTAGCCTATGCAATATGTTTAAGCCTATTTCCTATATTGTCATAAAACAGTCATGTTTGGAAAGAGAAGCTGGAGTAAGTGAAGCAGTGTAGATGTATGGTACAATAGGAAATTCTGGAGCCATATTAAAATCAGTAGTCAAACTGAAAGGGAACTGTGGAGATTAATTTAAAAATGGAGTGCAGAATTAATCGAATGACTAAAGCTTTGGGATAATTATCTAGGCAATATCTGTAAGGAATTAAATTTGTATATAAATCTATCAACTTCGCTAAACATACATGTTTGATTATAGTGTGTAGCAACCTTCCCCAGACTGTGCTGGCTGGGGCTGATGGGAAACTGCAGTCAAAAACATCTGAAGCTCCTCAAGTTGGTGAAGGCTGCTGTACTGTCATCAAGGAAATGTACATAAAGGGTGATTTATAAAGAAGTATACAGGAAACTGTATACTTCATTATGAATCACCCTGTATTTTCATTATGAACGATACAGTATTAGCAGAAGCTGTAATCTCTATCATAAATGAAATAAAATGGTTTTCAGAATATAACTGTATTTTTATGAGTTTTGCAACACTTCTTTACATAACTATACTGCCTTCTAAGATGAAGATGGTCTACTAAATGGCAGAGCTTTTCTTACATGTGCATAGATGGACACATAATAATTTTAGCTTTACTAAAGTGTGGTTAACTGGTAGTAAAATACATTTTTAGATTGTGGTAGTCAGTGGGCTGTCCCGCTCTGCTCAGATGATGTGAAATATAACTCCCATCATCCTTGGCCCATGGGCTGGGGGTTATGGGAGCTGGAGTCCTAAAATTAAGGAGAGGAACATATTGGCAATGTTTGTTTCAGGTAGTAGTTGTAGTGAAAGTACTTTAAAAGTAACTGCTTGCCAACAGTGCTATACACAAAGTCAGATTATTGGTCCCTTTAGTAAAGGGGTGGAGGACCCTTTGTAGCCTGAAGGCTCCATGCCCTTGTGGGTGACTTTTGGGTGGGCATATAACAGTAGTGGGCTTAGCCAGATGCAAGGGTAGGTGCATGTGACTTTTACCCTTGTATAGGCTACATTTCAGTAACCCAAAAGTCAGAGGTTTCTATACAGATATCCTTGTATACAAGCAAGAGGCATTATTGCAATACAATAACATATTCTTGTCTGGAAAAAGCACTTAATGAGGACATGCAGCAGGGCTGGGGAGGGAGCATGATGTAGGGTAAGTCTCAAGGGCCAGAAAGGCCACACTTGGTGCTTGGTGCACGGGTTCCCCAGCTCTGACTTAGTCTATCTAGCCCAGGTGTGGGGAACATTTAGTCCTCTTGATGTTGCACAACTCCCATAAGCCCCAACAAGCACAGCCAATGACCTTTAAAAAAACAGCTGAAATTTGCTTGGGGAGGTGAATAATCCTGTCTGTTTCCCACTTAATATTTTATCTCCAAATGGATCTCTGTCTTGTGTATCTGAAATTCTTTGGAGAAATGGTTACTTGGAGAGGGTAATACAACATAAAACATATTTAGAAGTGTATTGAATGAAAAAAATAGGGGATGAGTAGGAAACGAGTTAAGTGTCTTCATCACACTACTTATCTCCTTCAGATCCGCTTTTCAATAAAAGAAAGGGGCATCCATCTATAGTTAGACATGATTGCATATAGTGGGTGGTTTGGCCCTAAGAAGTATTATTTATTTATTTATTTATTTGTTTGTTTGTTTAATTTTATTTATTTATTAGATTTGAATACCACCCTTCATCTATAGATCTTAGGGCTGTTCACAACATGGAAATAGCTAAAAGTAATACAGACAAATGCATTATTAAAGAAATTGTAGTTCCCAGAGCAGAGCAGTATAGAAGGACTAGCAAGCATAGATGTGGAATTATAACATATTATGTTTGCTGTCAGTCCATTTCTTAACATTACCTGAAACATCTTGGCAGTTGGGTAATTTGCTTGCATTGTAAACATGAAGAGGAGGTGCCTGAGATCACCAGATTCAAATTTTGTATTTATACAGCTTCTGTCCAGTGTGCACATTTGACCCCCAAGTGACAGAGTAAATGAAAGCTCTTATTTAAAGTAATGCAGTCAGATCAAAAATATTGTGCTAATAAAGTTATGCATTCTAATTGAAAGATTTATAGCAATCCATTTAGTTGTTACTAGGTTATTTGTGACAGGCAGATGCAGAGTAACCTGATTAGAGGAGGCATTGTGATGACTTGTAGCTGCTGAGGAGAATAAAGCTTCAAACCATTGTCATGGTCCATTCTCTGAAATGCATTCAGAAGATGATTTAAAGGCAGGCATGTGGTCATTAAATTTAAGTTTGCAGCTGCCTAGCTGGAGGTGGTTAGCGTATAAAACATGAATATAAAATAACAGAACTCACCTCTGGTCAGTTAACTTATCCCTTGCAATTCAGATTTGAAATGCATTGTTAAAACAAACTACTATGCTATAAATTATTATTTTAAAATATATATACTAAATAAATATAATCTTGAATTAAAATGCTTCATTGAAAAAGAAACCCTGGGCATGCAGGGCAGCTGCCACATCGTTGCAAATACTTGTTAAACTGTCTGGAGCCTTTCATAAACTAATATATCATTCTGTGCATTAATTTGGGGGCAGGTTTTGCCGGTGCAGTTTTTTTGCCTTGGGTTGGGGAAGGTTCTGAATATAGCCCAATGTGACTGTGGGCCCCCAAAGTAGAGTGTGTTCATTTTACAGTGTTCTGTATTAGGGGGAAAGACACTTGAGATGTCTGTTATGGTTTTAGCTTTAGAGAGAGGTCCTTAAATGGGAATAAACAAATACGATATTTTTGTCTGCAGTGTTTTCAGATGTTTTACTTCTTGGGGATCCATTTCTAACTTGGATGTTGAGAAACCCTAGTGAATTACAAAGGTTTCTGAAGAATCATAAACTTCGTTCATGTTAAGGCAAGTCTACTGAGCCTTCTTAGAATTCAGTGTTAATTTAATTTAATTGAGGAATCCTCTGCTATAGTTCCAGGTGACCTGGAACGTGGTTTGAAAACTACCTAATTTGTAAACTTAATGGTGGTATAAAATAGTTTTAAAAGGAACAGTTATTGAGAGTATTCCTTTATGTTTAGGAGTTTTATGATACCAATTGTATTGGTAAACCTCAATGTTGTAACAAGGCAAATCACTTTGAGATGTGGAGGTTTGCATTGCTTGTAACATAAGCAAAGCTTTTACACTGACATCTAGCTTTGGATATGGTGGAGGATGCTACACTTGGCTGGCATGTTTAAAAGAATTATTCAGGTATCTGATACATATTTATAACAACCAATCACTACACTTTGACACATTTCTCAATCCAAGGTTTCTGTTATAACAACAAAGTATGAGTATCCATATCTAAAGTAAGGTTGGCAGATTGTCAAGATTTATGAAGGATTCCTAAGCTTAAGAAGTTTAAACATTAAGAACTCTAGAATGTGGCTTGACCATTCACATATTTAAATAATTTATCTTTTATATTGTATTGAATTTTGCTGAACTATAGCAGTTTGCATAAAAATAGCAGTTTGTATTAAACTCTATGATTTGCCAAACAGCATGGATTGGATGGTAGGTAGACAAGGAATCATACTGACTTCAGAGAACCCCTTCCTTAGCCAGTTTGAGACCATCCCAACTTCCCCTTTTACTATTGCAACTCTTGGAGGTCAACCATTAGGACAAAAATTATGACGCTTGAAAAGCAGGTTAACTTCTATGGTCCTGAAGAAGATATCAGTAGGTAGACTATCTTTTCTGTGAACCACCCTGACCTCTGGGTATAGGACAGTATATAAATTCAATACATAATAATAGGTATATTCAATTCAGGAAGTGTATGGATATTCAGCCGATAGATGATCATAACTAACTAGAGAACACAAGAAGTTATCCCTCCCAGCCTAAATTACACTGTACTGTTATGCTGTGGGGTTTTTTAAAAAAAATATATTATTATATATTTATTTATACCCCCACCTTTCCTCAAGGTAGCATACACATAAAAACAAGAACCGCTAAAAACAGAGCAAACAATTAAACATTACCAGAATTGAAACTATAAACATATATAAAAGGTTATGCTGTGTTTTAAAGGTTGCATAAGCTATGAGCTTCCTTTATGTTCCTCTTCCACCTGTCCTTTGAAATTACCACAGTTTCCAAACACTATTTATCAATTTGCCACATATTATATCCGAAACTAATATAAAAGTGCTAAAAATCATTACATTCTTCTGTGCAAGGTTCAGTTGAATTAACTGGAGTTCAATTAAAGGCATAGTTTGTGCAAAAGAACTTACCAGTGGATAATACCCTGATTTCTCAGTCCTCTCCAAATACTAAAAAAGGAAACAGAGAAGTGTAATTTAGGGATTTTGTTTACCATGATTGTCACAAATAATAGAATACTTTATATGTTTCCTTACTTTAGAAGGTTCATGAGCCTTAAAATTAAAATTTTAAATACTCATTTTTCTTGCTATCTTAAACCTGCATCAAAGTTTGAATACAAAAGGGAGATTTTTTTCTTTTAATAGATCATGTCCTGCAAAATCCTTACGGCTTTAATATATGGTCACACTACACAGTGCCCTCAGTGACTGCAGTTAATTGTTTTATATGCCCTCCTTTTTCAAATCTGGGAAATAGGAAGGACAAATTGACTCAGCACCTTCTAAAAACCTTATAGGAAGATACTGTGTTTGCAGCAGCCATGTGCCATAGTTCTGCTCTTTCAATTATAAATGAAAAATGCTGCAGTGGGCAAATTGTGACTGTTTACATCTTTACTTGTCAACACTTCTGAAACCTTTTTGGCACCCTGTTTACTTGTGGTCTCCCCAATCAGAGCAGGACCTGCACACTAAGACTTTTAAAATAATAACAACCTGAAGACAGAAGACAGAGATACAGAGGGACGGTCTAGGACCTTGCTGCTAATTTCTCTTTTAACATAATCAAATCAGTGCAGCCACCCAGCCAGGACTCATAACCCTTAATAAGTCACTCTACTCGATTAAGAGAAATTGATTTTCCTCCATCGTGGATCATAGTGATTATGATAAATATTGTATCTGCTGCTCACTTTCTTTCTTCCCTGCCAGTGTCCATTTGTTTGCAGGCCGGCAGGTAAATGAGCTGGGGAGATGACGCTGTGTCATTAACTGCAGTTGGTGTCAGCATTCTGACAGCTGCAGAATAGAGTGGCTCTATAGATCAGTGCAGAAGCCGATTGTGAGGGTACTGTGCAGCAATTACACACACTCTGACAACTATAGTGACAGCCTTAAATGTGGGAAACTATGGGGTGGTAATTTGTAATTGCAGCTAGTTGGACAAGCTGCAACATCAGTGGTGTGGTGGCCAGCTGACAGCAGTTTTTGATGATAAGAAATTTGAACAGAAAGAGACAAACGGTCAAGCTGTAAATTCTTAGAAAGGTGCATACCTTAACTTTCTCCCACTTCTTCCTAATTCAGTCCTGTAAATCAGAATATCTGATGATACAGGCTCTTGCTGTTAAAATGGCATTGACCCCATTACTGCACCAGCATAACCCTCTGGTTGACTGTCAATTCCAATGCGATGCTAGAAATTTATATTCTTCATGAGATCAACAACTGCTGCACCAATATTGATGGTTGAACCAAGGTGGATGGTGTGCCACAAACCTATTAGCCGGCATAGGAGGCAGCATCTGGTTTAGGTTTGACAAACCTATATAGCTGTTATTAGAACTCATGTATATTTTTGTATGGTGGCTGTATGAGAACAGTGCCACTGGATCAGGCCAGCCTAGACTAGCATGTTTTTCTCACAATGTCTAGCCAGATGCCCATGAGAAGCCTGCAAGAAGGACCTGAGCACAAGAGCACTCTCCCTTCCTGTGGTTTCCAGCAACTGGTATTCAGAAGCATTATTGCTTCTTTTGTCTGTACAGTACAGAAGTTTAGAAATTATATCTTAATGATTTATTTATTTATTATGTGTCTTTTCTGTACTGGTATTAAAATATAGTTTAAAATCATACAATTTTAAACTTATATATGGAAATAAAGAAGAGTATAATGTGTATTTTCATGATGCAAGAAATCAGGAACCCGAGATAAAAATCTGTTTGTCTTGCTGTACCTGCCTTATAAATGTATATGGAGCATTCCTGACCTGAATGCTGCAATGAAGAGAAACGGGTACCTCCTAAAGAATACGTAGGAAGCCTAATGTGCAAATACAAGATTATTTTAATAAAGATGTATATCCCCCTAGTACAGAACTGTAAGTGGAGTTTCTGCTTGTGTAACTAAAATTTTAGACATATAAATTTGATTTTTTGGGGGGGCGGGGGCGGGTTCTGCTTATTCCTTCTAGTGGCACATAAGTTCATCACCATTTTTTGGAATATGTCTCTTTTAATAGGCAAGTAGCCCTAGTACCAAGTAAACTGCTTGGTT
Source organism: Podarcis melisellensis (assembly GCF_964234715.1). Classification (NCBI taxonomy): domain Eukaryota; kingdom Metazoa; phylum Chordata; class Lepidosauria; order Squamata; family Lacertidae; genus Podarcis; species Podarcis melisellensis. Next base: position 59,530,303 of record NC_138531.1, read on the forward strand.
GTCATCTTGTTTAGTTTCCACTTACATATATCACTTGAAGTTCTACAAGAATTTATACAGAGGCAGAGTGTCATGTAAATGTCAGCAATGGGACATGACATGACCTTAAGGCATTGATTATGCCTTTACTCAGACATGCCCCAGAGCTGGTTGTATGGGGTGATGCATTCAAAGGAAATAAGTTTGCATGTAGAAATTAATCTTTAGAAAGGTCACTTTATTTCACAGAATAGAAACACAAGACCTAAATACAAATAATTTGTGGGTGGGGGGGGAGGCAAGAGGGGAAAACCAAGAAACGCTATTGTGTTCTTAGTGTCCTCTGCTCCTGCTGAAATCTAATTAATGAAGGTTGAAATGTTTTGTACTAAGATGCCGTCCCTAGTAAAATAATACAGTTGTGTTTGAGTTGCCAGCCCTCCAGAAATGGGCTATCTGGAAATGCTGAAACAGTATTCATCCTATCATTGCACTTTGCTGTTGAAATAGTCCGTGTACTTTGACAATTGTAACTGTGCAGTGCTTTGGAACAATAATCTGTAGAAGAAAAAAGAATAAAAAAGGCTTGCTGCATGTTTGTAAAGTTGGTAACCATTACGCTGCAGTAATAATAAAATTATGTCAAGAATTCTGTGCTTAGTTTACAGTAAGATGATGGAAACATGCTTAAATTTTTTAGAATTAGTACAAATCAAGACTTTTAGAAGGATTGGAAGTCAAAACATAGTGCTGCATATTTAGGAGCAAGTAGCGCAAGATAATTCACCAATATGTATTACTGTGTTTTAGCAAACATGTTACTGACTTAAGAAAATTAGTAGAGAGTTAACGATTGACACCTCTTTCATCCAGTTATCAAAGGTGCTAGAAATTTCAGGCAGCCAAAGTGGATACTTTCCTAACCATCCTTATTATGTCTGTAGGGCCATCCAATGGTGGCAGAAACATTTTTTTCTTGTGCAAGTTGGGACACCTGATTTTTGTTATGACCCCTTCTACCTACCGCAGCCCTCTTTATCATATCTCATTCAGTTATGGAGTGCCCCCCAACCCACAGGATGAGTTTTCAGTAGGGCAGAAGGCATAAGTACAGGGATGGAGGGGTTGGTAAAATGTGGGGGACCTTACTAGCATGAATGGAAACACAGGGCCTTGTCACTTGTCATTCATTGAATAATATTCAGTAAGGATGTAAATTACTGTATTTAGGTTTTCAGGACCTTTGACCACACACTCAAGTCTGCAATTGTTCTGTAAGAATTGCTTGTAGTTTGTTTGTTTTGGTTTTTTTGCTTGAACGAAAGATACTTTAAAAAGAGCTATTAACAGCGGAATTACTACATATTTTTAATGGCAGTGGGTTTTAAAAATAAGATGGATAGCACTGTAAATATTTTGACCAGCTTCTTAAGCTGATGAGAATCTTTAGGTAGAATTGACTGAAAAATAAAGCTGATAATTTCCATGAAAATATTTATTTATCTGAACACTGAAGTTGGACAACAGCTGCTCTAGTCAAACTGTTTGCTTTTGCTACTGCTTTTCTTCACTTGTTTTGATAACTATGAACAAAGGTCAATCACTTTTGCATGAAGACAGATCCTGACAGCACTAGATGTCAGCAAGTAATGTACAGCTACAAAATATATGCCTGTCAACATTTAAAAATCCCTGGGTATAGTTTCTGTTTCTCATGATCAACGTAAAACAAAAATAAACTGGAGAAACTTGCAGAGGGCTCTTCAGAGTTGCTCTCTGTAGTGCCACTGACTGCTTTTTCCCTTTCAATCTTAATGAATGAAAAATTACATTCTGCTTGTTTAAATGTGTGAAAACTCAGAAGCAAATAAGAAGGGTCCTGTTCAAAGATGGCTTAGTGCAATATCCATAACTGAAATGATTAGTAATTCATTTTGGTTTTGAAAGAGATTGTTTAGAATAAAATGCTTAGTGGAGGAAACTGAAAATGGAAGAAGTAGGTGACTGTATACCAGTGCATTGGTAATCCCACTCCCCACCCACAAATGTGTCGGACTAGTACCGTATTTGGTTCCTGACACATCCCACCTAACCTGGGCTGTGGTAGAGTTGCCACAGATCAGCAGCTGATCACTGGTCTGCAGATCACAGCTTTGAGTTGCTGTAGATGAGCTTGAGTATATGGCATCATGCCCATATGGGCCAGTCTCTTGCTGGATTATTTCCATGTAGCCCATGAAATAAATGGTGAATGTGACTTCTGCAATCTTCCACAACATGTGAATCAACTTGGTTTTAAGATTGAAGGTAACTAATTCACTTTATGAAAGGTGTGCATTCCTAATGTACTACAGCCACAATTTTAAACTACCTTTTGAATACACTTAAAATACGGTATTTTCCTTTGATTCAGCAAGCATCACCAAACTAAGTACTCATAAGTCACTGCATAATGGTTGCAGATTTTGTGTCATCCCCCCCCCCCCCGAAAAGGCGTGTGTGGCCATTATGTGGTGAATTACAGGGGTGGAGGAAGGGGTTGCATACAGTTGGCAGACATAGTTGCTTACCTGTTGGGATGTCTTGGGGTGTGAGCCTAAGGTGGTGGCAGCAACAGCAGCAGCAGCATTACCCTGGGCCAGGTTTCACTTTGCCTTGTGTCCTACAGCTACAGTATCTCCACTCGAGTGGCAAGCCAGTGAGGGCCTGGACTTTGGCCCTCACCGCTTCAGGAGCCCCCCATGCCGACCCCTATCTCGCTTGGTTCTAGGAGAGGCAGCTGCACTGGGCCCCCATGCAGCACCTCCAGGAAGCAGCCAAGGTCACCTGGAAACTCATGGCAGAGTTGGCAAGGTGCAAAAGGGGTCTTGGATCCCTTACGTTTATCTTTTAGAAAGGAGGCAAGGAAGGCGCCTGAGGCCTGACAGAGTCTCAGAAGTTGTCATGCGATGATTACACGATGAAAGGCAATGTTCCAGTTTTTTGAGTGGAAAAACAAGGTGAGACTATTGTGCAGTGGCGACAATTATGTGGTGAATTATGGTATTCAGAATTTAAAACATACAGTTAATGAATTTGGTAGTACTCACATCATTGCTGTTCACATAGACCTGAATATGAATTCCTTTTTTCGTCTTTTTTATATAGGCATCCACTTTTCTTTATTGTTGAAATAATAAATCTTTTGTTTCGAGGAATAAAATACGGTGTTTTACCAGAACACTGCTGGAACCATTTTATCTAAATAAGAAATGAATTAACTTGTTTAAGTGTCCTTGATTATCTTCTATTCCTATATATATTTCTCTTCTTAAGAACCTGTTTCTATCATATACCTGCTATGAACAACACAGAAGAAGGAATCAATGGCTTGCTTGGTCAAATACAGTTGTTGTTTTTTGCTCCCCCCCCCCTTCAGTTATTCATTATGGTAATGGTACTTTGTGATGTGCAATTTCTGGATTTATGACCCATTCTCGATAAGCGGGAATCCAGGCTGCATGTGCATCTTTGATAAGGTTCTAATTGGATAGCAGTGACCTTTCTGAATGTAATTCTGGGTGGAAGATTAAAAAGCAGTCCAGAAAGTGACAGGTTTGGGACAATAACATATGAATTCGGCTCTGCTGGCAGGCAAGAGATGTAAGCCATGATAAATTAGAGGCCGGCCAAACAGGCTTGCTGAATGATTGTTCATTTTCATTGCATCCTGGGGTAAAATCTACTGCACAAGTGGTGCCAACCATGCCACATTTTCCCTCTTTATGCATTACTACTGATTGCTAACACTGGGAAACTGTGAAGTTAATGTCCTCTCACAGGGCACCAATGGTCACATACTAAATTAGCAGCATGTTCACCGAGATGATTATTTCTAGGACATTTGTATATTTACTTCACATATTATGAACACAATATAAACATCCCAGTGATGACAGGGAAAACTTGTTTGCTGTCATTTGTGTGGCTGCAAATGAGAAAGATGTTTATCTTAAGGCATTCCTGATCTGAAACATTAGTTATCTCAAGGTTCTCGGAATCCATTTCTGCTTATTCTAAAAAGTATATGAGAATGGGTAAGGGTGGGTGTTGCCACCTAAAAGAGGTTGATGGCATCAGGTAACAGGTGGAAGTGCTATCCAAAATACAAAATTATTTGTAATACAGTAATTTTAATTGTAAATTTAGCTAAGTACTGTATGCTGAAGTTAAAAAGCATAAAGTGTCTAACCACTCTCTTACTTCACAGCCCCACATTAATTTGGTATTTCCTTCTTCTCACAAGAAAAGTGAGCGACAGTTGCAATTGATAAGAAAAAGTAAAGCCATGTCAAATTGCATTGTTAGGGCTGGCAAAACAGTCCTTATATCTTAGTAGACAGACATCTATAATATCTGATTCTCATTTATACTTAGACCTGCTAACATTATTCTGGCATCATTAAAGAGCTTTAAATGGACTTAGGTGTAATTTGTACTCCATTTAAGTTTTCCAAGTACCACTGGAGCAGAGTAAAAGTGTTTAGGGTAAATGAGAATTGGGACCATTAGCTAGACTCTAAATACCATATATGACAATTAAAAGGTTGTAGTTCCCAGCAGTGCTCTTTCTTAGGTGACAAAAATATCAGAGTTAAAAGCTTTTTCCTGGTAGTGCTAGACATGCTAGCTCTGATGTGGCAAATCCAAGAAGATCAAAGGAAAAAGGAATCATTTTTTTGAGTATCGTTTGAGTAAGCCATACCTTCTTGTAAACTTTCCCCCTTCTACATCTTTTAGCATGAGAGATTCAAATAAATATTTCTTGCTTAACAAAAGCATAATTAAAAAGCAAATGTTATGAATATTTATGGATCAGTATGTGGTTCAGGTAGTAGTTAAGCAAATTGCTGACATAGATTTCTACTTTTCTGTAGATTTGAAATTAGCCCTTTATGTTTCATTATAACAATAAATTTCTCATCTTGAGAACAAAATGGTAGAACAGAGTTGCTCTATTTTAAAATAATATCTACAGTGTTTTCAGTATTTGTGAGTAGTTATACAATATTTATTTATGCCCTATGTCAATTTGCATAATCAAAATGAGCCCTAATTGACTATTTGTGAATACTTAAAAACACACCAAGACAGTAACTTTGGTTAAATTACGTTGGTTTAAAAAATATCCCTGGCTGTTTTATACATGCCAGTTGCTACAAAGAGACTTGCTCAGGAAATGTACCTGTGGCCTGATCATTCTCAAGTTCATGAGTGGAGGACATCACACATACATTGTATTCCACATTATCTGCTTATCTCTAAATGTGTCTGTTATGATGCTGGGGTAAAACATAAATAATAGCAGCATAACCCTGTTTGCCTAAGGATGGAGTGAGCGATGTTCCTCACCCCACCCCTTTTATATAGGATCCATAAAACACCTGGTTAGACAAAATCCTGGTTGCCTGCTGTTTGCCAAATGCAGATGGGGCAGGAAAGGCAAGTAGTAGTAATTTTATTCATTTAGTTAGTACATCTTATGTTCCACTTTTCTTACATCATCAAACATACATGGGGTTCCCAGAGAGTATTCTGTCCAGGCACTGACCAGATCTTAGCTGCAACTAGTTGGTTACAATACATCATGTACCCTCATACCATATGACTGGACGTTTTAAAATGAGGATATAGAGATTCTTTAAACAATTGTCACTTAACATAATGATTATCTATCTAGAAAGAATTGTATTGTGGCAGAAAGCACAATGGGTATGAGAAAACTCTTGGATTTCTGCAGGTGAATCAGCAGCCTGCTGTCATGGAAATATTGGGGCTAGTTTTTAATTTATGCATAGTTGGAATCTAGGAAGCTCAAGAAGGTACTTCTCCAAAAGACACTTACCATTTTTTCAGAGAAACCAATTTTTTCCCACTTGACTAATTTTTGTGTTGCACATACAAACTGAAATGAATTCAGTGCTAGCCACTGGGCTGCCTGTGTAGCTCGACTGCCAGCGCTTTATAAAGCGTTTGCTGTAAACTTGCATTTTCATTGCATGTGTTTGGATTTTATAATTTTATGACTGCAATGGGGCGAAAGGATGCAGAGGAAATGTGATCATATACCCTTTCTTCATGGATGGAGGAATATTATGTGCTGTTCATTTAAGTATATTTTATTATTATTAAAGCATCTCATTATTCTACAACAGAGGTTTTAAAATTGAGAAGAGGCATAATACAAACACTTGTGTATATTATTATGAACTTCATCTGGGTAGACTAATCATCTCCTTATTTTCAAAGGAACAGAAGAAGTAGGGGTAAATATATTATGGATGCATGTAATTTTCTTTGTAAGTTATTAATAAGAGAAACAGACTCTCTATATCAGTTGCATCACGAGCTGTCTATCCCAGTGCTTTAATGTTCCAGGGTGGAATGGACAGCAATCCCTCCCCCGATCTGCAAACTCCCATGGGGCTGCAGTATCGGGAGCCAGAAAAATCAAAGAGCCACCTACTGACCCCACCTATTGTCTGGCCTTGTCGTCTTCTATCAGTGGCATGCCACAATCAGCAAGATACATGTGTACCTCATGCTTGCTCAGGGTTTGGCAAACTCCTGTCCCTTGCACCTGTTTGCTTATGCATGAGCTGTGCATGTTTGAATCCAAAGAGCTAGGCATGGGGTAGGAAGAAGGCATAGAAATCACTGTCAGCTCCTCATTACCCCATAAAGAGGAGGAAGAATAGACTGAAGAGGCAAGAGAGATCTTTGTAGAGCCCTTAAGTGTACTTTAACATGGGAAAAGATGTGACTGTTAATCATGGTGTATTAGTTAATAAATGAAGTGTATGTGTTTTAAAAAAGAATATGTTAACTCTTCCTTGCTTACATATAAAACTTTCTTCTTAGAAGATCCCATAACTTCAGATTGGATTTCTAAGCACTTAACATGCTGAGTCACCATTGTTCTATGATTGAGAAAAGTGTGAATCAGCATGAGAAGAGGATAGGGGAACAAATCCAATCTGATTGATCTATAAATTGTATTTTAATCCCACTTGGGGCAGCTTTAACACAACAATGAGTGTAGTGTTTTGTTTTGACCTTGTGGATATTTTTATATGCGAAAGTTTCCTCATGGATACAAGCTAGCGGACCTTAGAGTTACATCATTATTTGAGTGTCCTTAAAGTTGAGACACATAGGGAAGGAAAGCACACAGGAGAGGTTTCTATTAAAGTGGAATAGGATGGAGAATGCAAAGGCAGGCTTGAGAACAAGTTTTTAAACTATCACATACCGAACTTTATAACCGAGTTATAAAAACTGTAACTTTAACTGATTTAATCTCTGTTGTAACTTTTTCTAACCTTATTGTGCATTGCTTAGAGACTGCAGTGATATATAAATGGATGTAATAAATAAATAATATAAGGGTAATGTAATAATAAAAGGGAAAACTTAATGAGAGAAAATGTATTTAAATCTAAACATCACATAAACCACTATGAGTTTAAAATGCCATCTATAAGCACTATAAGATTAATAAAAGAGTTAAAAACTACAGGACTGAAAATACGTTTTAAAAGGCAAGTCAGTAGTTACAAACACATTGGCTTCTTTCATGGTTCAGCAAACTGCGAGTAAGTGTGGGGCCCACATGTTTCTGCCTCAGCCCTCCCCACCTCTCATCACATGCCAGCTTTGTGGCTGTATTCTATGGTTTCCAGTTTCACCCAAACAGAAAGCTCTGACAATGTCAGTTTACTAACCAGAATATTAAACCATGGGCTGATCTTGGTTTAAAGTGTTGGCTAGTAAACTGACATTCATCCAGAGTTCCTTCTTTCAAACATAATGGTCAATTCTGTTGTTACACCACTGTGTAAACTGAGATGAAGGTGGGATGAGAACATGTAAAGGAGGATCATGTAGTCAACAATGGAATGTTCACCCTACTCAAAGATAATTGCAGTGTGTGGGGATATTATTAGAATTGTGGTTAGGGAGGGAAGAGTAAACACCCTTGCATGCCTGTAGTTAGAGAAAGAAAAACCCCTGGTGTTCTTCGAAGCTACAGATTTTGTCTAATATGTATATTGACACTATGCTGTACTGTAAATAGCTTAATCTGCTCTATGATTTTTAAAAAGTCGTTATTGATGCTGAAGATGTTAGAAATGGAGAGAAGCAGATTCTTGCACAGCTGTCAGCATTTTCCTACCCCACACAAGTTGAACAAATGAATAGTTTTGAACAAATGAATAATCTTGAACTTTTTGGAGTTACAAGCATAGACAGAAAAAATGCATTCACAGATTATTGTACTGTATGACTAATTTTCTGTCAGCAACATACTTAATTATTGAGATGAGGATATGAAATACCTTTAAGCATTTCAGATGTCTGGACTGATTATGTTTTAAGTTTTATAAACATTATTTCACTTTCTTGCTTTCTTACATCATGCCATATCTCACATTATCTCACATTCTACTTACATTCTACTGCAAAAATAAATGTCCAAAGAGGCAAATATTATTTCTTATAATTAACTTTATCTGGACATGGTATTGCAATATATGTTTAATCTATTGTCAGAATCACGCTTTTATCATTTCAGTTATGGGGTTACACCAAAACCTTGCACCTGTTTATTTACTTTTTTAGTACCCTGGAAGCAAAATGCATATATCAGATGTTTGAAACACAAGTGTACCGTACATGTCTTGCAAACCTTTTGTGCAGATAGTAGTATTTAGTATAGATTAGCTAAAGTGCCTTTGGGGATTAGCTTCTCTGCAGTTGCTGAGGATATCAACGTGCTGAGAATACACAGAGATGTTTTCACCACCTTCCAGCTGTAAAACAATAATTTTATCAAGAGTCCAATAGCAGTCACTGAGTGTGCATATATTCCCACAGGTTAGTGCTAGCTTATGTACCTTTCCAGAATATTTATATTTTTTTAACCAGTCATCAGTCATTCTAAACATCCCTGCCATCCAATGCATAGCTTGATCTTTCTTGTTAAACTATAATATCCAAATTATATTATATGCTGGTGTATATACTACACAAACATGCACTTACTACATAAAAAGCAAGTTGAGATTTTTTAAAAGTACTATAAAGATTATAGGCTTGTTTACACTCAGTAGTGTTGCAAAAGCAATCTGTACAAAACATGTTGGCGACTGGTTTTCATTTGATTTTCTCCTTCCCCATAACTGACCTCTCTATTTTGACTGCCAGTGCCCTTTCTAATTCTCAGTTTACATTTTCTTTATTTTTTATTAGTCTGATACATTTAACCAGGGGCAGAGCTGATTTGCAAACTAGCTGGGAAGCATATTAAGCAAGGAAGAAGGAAAGGAAAGCGTGCATCTTGGATAAAATGTCAAAATTGAGGCTTTCTCACTCCCTTCCATTTTTTCCACTGCACTGGATGTATAATTACCTCATTGTTTCAATAATGTGCAAAAATTAAAGGCAGTAAGATGGAAAAAAATGTAAATAGGAAGACTTACTATAATGCTCTTCTAAAATGAAGAATTTAACTAAACCACTCTAAAGTCCCCTGCTGCGCTCAGGCGAGTTGAAATTAATTCAAGACGGCAGATAAAAATTTTAACCAGCCCGAGTGGAGATGACGGATGTGACAGCTCTCAGTTAAAATGTCTTTTAGTGGCAAATGCATGCATATTAGTCAAGTGATGTGACATAACTGTCCTGGGTGAGAAAAGATGAACCAATGACCATTTGCATTGAGAACAAAAGAAAATTCTTAAGAATAAAACAGAAGAGGAAGGAGAAGATAACTTGCCATTCTATATAATTTTGTCTGTCTCTGGCTTAAAGGAATGTAAGTGACTGAACCTTTTAGTTTCCCCCCACCTTGTCTTGTGGATGTAATGAAATAAAAAGAAAAGGATGAAAAAAAGAAAAAGAAAACAAATGTAACTTGCTTAAAAAAAACATGTGCCTGAAATCCTCTGACACTATCCAGAGCCTGCTGCTGAGTAAACCCATATGCATAGGCTTGTGCTTGTATGTGTTCGTATATGTAAAATAAGAGCAAATACTAAAATGCGAAGTCATCAATAGCTTGACACATGTACCTCACCTTCAATTGATTTGGCTGTCCTATGATCTTTTTTAGGTAAGATAACAGGGCCCATGATTGCATAATATTCAGCTAAAATTTCAGTTTGTTTTGAAAATGAACAAAATAATATAAAGAGCAGTGTGCTTTTAAGAAAGGAAAATACTTGAAAAGGAAACATAGAAACCACTATAGTCAACTGATTAGTGGAGCTTACTATGTTAAATTCATTTTCGATGGGCTTAGGGGAACAGAAGTCAGCAGCTCCCAGTTAAAATAGCCAGGGTAATTGAGTTTTGAGTATTATTCTGCTTATTTTCTCCATTATAATCAAATTTTATTATCATAATTCTGTTATTTGGATGCACCTCTTACTGTGTATCTCAAGAACTTTCAAGGCCACATCTGGAACGTATTATTCATTACACACACACACACACACACACACACATACACGCACACACAGACACACACACACAGAGAGAGAGAGAGAGATTCTTGGGTGTTATAGGGAGGATTTAAACTTTTCTCTTTTGCAACTTATATTTGCATAATATACTATAGCAACCAAATAAGTCTACAAATAAAAATGCAGATGGCCAGTTTTCACATGCAGGACAACAATGAACAACATCATCTACACTATTTCTATTATTCGCTGTCAGATTCCCCCCTCCCCCCGTATGTCAGTTGACCATCTCACTTACATGAAATACAATATTTAGCAAAACATTAAGTACAAAAATCTGAAAAAGAGTCTTACGAAGTAAAAACTATAAATGCTGAACTGCTTGAGATGCATTATAGTTTGACAGCTGGCCAGCCATTAATAGTTAAAAAGGCTAGCCCCAACATTTTGCTGTTTGAGGTGGTCATGGAGGCAAATGACAAGATGCTGCCTGCCACCCCCGTTTCACCATTCCGTATGCAGAAGCGATGTGGGATGACCCTCCCCCACATCATTTGAGTGCAACAGGCTAGCTTAAGGGACATATGACAAGCTGCATGTCACACATAGCTCTGTCCTCCAATGCCTGCTTTGGTCACTCCACTTGGCACCTGCTTTCAGTGTAAAATACTTCACTGGAACAGTGGTAGTACCCATATGTATCACACAAGCAGACCAGCACGTGCATACAGACAGTTTCTGATGGATTGTATGGCACATCTCTGTGCTCACTTGGTCAGCTCATTATGTAAGGCCGTAACATTAACAATACAAAGTTTGAAACAGGTCATTTCCATTAAAATTATGCTAGAAAATCTGGGAAGAATACCTACCAGTTGTTCAAATCTTATTCATAATGGAAATGGCTGCCATGAGAGAATAGCATAACACAAGATAGAGTATAGTAATGGTAAAGCTTTTCTATGCTAGAAAAAGATTAACTTGTTGAGTTTCAGCCTGTTATACAGCTGCTAAAGGAACAAGAGCCCTGCTTTCCCTCCCATGCCAACTCTTTACCTTCTGCATAGCAGGGGACATGCCTCAGCCACTTTGCAAAGTTTCCATGTTTGTGTTTTCATGGAAGGGGGGATCTTTGATCACACACACTTACTATGTAATAGTATTTGCAGAAAAAAAGCTGCAAGGAACTGACCGCAGATGAACCCACCACAGGAAAGATGGTTGGTAAGGGCAAACTATGAAAATTCTGAGGACTGGAAAATAACATAAAAGAAGGAAAAGTGCCCTAAAGGGGAGGGGAAAACAATAGCTCTTTAGGACTCCAGGATTCCTATTGCTTGGTGTCCAAGCAGCTCACTTATCAATCACAGCTCTGACATCACTCATTGAGTAAAAACACTGACAGGTGGAAGGAACCAGGCTGGCTGTTTTCACAGAAACCGCTTAGACGCTTACCTGTACACTTTGCTACATAACTTTCTTTATATGAGAGATAGCGACTTTTATTTCAATTGTAACCTCAAAGTTGGGTCGCTGCAGGTGCCAGTTAAGGCCTTTTCTGGGTGCTGAGTCGGTGACCCCATAGAGTGCTGATCACTTTGATTTGTGGAACAAGTGCTAGGATACAACATGATTTATGTACTTATCCAAAATTTATGGTTGAATATATTAAAAGGAATTGAAATAATAACCGGACATACACAGGTGATGGGCCCTTTAATTATACTATTTGTTTATACTAAAGATATAGCATTAGCAGTGAACAGATAATTAATTTACCATTTATCGACTGCTGCTAGAATAGTCCTTTGTCATAAGTGGAAGAATACTGACTATGGAAGAATGCAGTACTGTATGTATAGTCAAGCTACAAATATGGTAAAAAAGTTGTATAATTTTTTGTGGAGAAATTGAGTTTTTTAATCATTTATTCATGTAATAATCTACAAGATAATTCCAGCCCACATTATATATATATATATATATATATATATATATATATATATATATATATATTACTGAGAACTTTATGATACCTGTATGGTTCTTCTGATTGTTTTATTGAAAGTTTAATTACTGTTGTTAAATCTGGTTTTAATATTTATTAGATTGTCTGTAAATAACATGTTGCAGTGAGGCACCAGTTAGTTCCTCAGGTATCCTAGTCTTTTTTGGCTCATAAAGTTTTAGTGCCCTCTCTGGCCATTACAGAAGTGGCACCATGCAGCAGATATAAGGCTGGCTGTTTCACTAGCCTAATGCCGTGTGGAGTAAGATCCTCTAGTTGTACTACCAGATAATAACCCTCCTTACTAAAGTTACTGACTTTATTTAGCTGATTTTGTTACTTCTGGAGCTGGCCTACTTGAAGCAGCAATTGGCTTAGATTGTTTGGTTTGGTATACAGTACTTACCAGTAAACAAAACACATATTCCCACCGCCCTTCTCATTAACACTTATGCACTGTGAAATACAAGAGGGGAACAGTAAAAGAAAAAGGCAACAGTCAGAATCACTTGGGAGGAAAAGCAACTCTAAATATTGAATATCTGTCTTGGGGAAGAACACTGTTTGGAAGGCTATTAAAAAGTCAACATAACTATGCACACATTAAAGCACTGAACAGATTATTTGTCCTGCATGACTTTGCTGTCTTATTCAGAGATACATACAGCTTTGAGGCCAAGAGTTAAAACCATTTATATATTTATATAGCGTAAGGTAAGTTAGAGTAATAGAATTGTGGAGTTGGAAAGGACCCCAGGGGTCATCTAGTCCAACCCCCTTCAATGCAGGAATCTCAACTAAAGCATCCATGACAGATGGCCATCCAACCTCTGCTTAGAGACTTTCAAGGAAGGATAGTCCACAACCGCCTGAGGGGGACCATTCCACTGTAGAACAGCCTTACTGTCATAAAGTTTTTTCTGATGTTTAGTCAGAATCTCCTTTCTTGTAACTTGAAGCCATTGGTTCGAGACCTACCCTCCAGAGCAGGAAAAAGCAAACTTGTTCCCTCTTCCACATGACAACCCTTGAGATATTTGAAGATGGCTATCATATTTTGTTGTTTAGAAAAAGGTAAATGTAGAAATGACAAACATTTCCCCCTAAATGGGCCTAAGAAAGGTTGTTACTCCTTTCACAATATGTTTTGGATTGGCCATCTTATCGCTTTATATGCTGAAATCTCCCTCTTTATATTGCTCATAAATATTATCTTCACAGCATGTATTTCTCACTTCACAATATACAATCTCACATAAAGTGTAATCACCACACATTTTAAGATTTTAAAGAAAACTGGGAGAGGTTATCTAGAAAATATATACTGTGGGTTACTCATTTATATATAGGGTATAATATATGACGCTTGCAATCCTTCTTGCTCAGGAAACATCTTCAGCAGGATACAGATTATTGACCAGAGACCATCTTCCAGTGGCATATTACCAATTTTCCTTAAGACAAATCCTTCAATTATGTGGAATGACTGAAGGACTGTAATGAGCCCATGAAATCCATACTTGGGAGTTTATATTATGTGGATTATTGGCAAGGACTACTTCCTCAACCATTATATGTTGTCTTGCTATTGAACATATGAGATCTAAGAATGGCCATTCACACTATAGATTGTTAAGAAAAATGAAGCACGCTTATTTAATGTTCAGGAAGCCTCTTATGTCAGCCTTTTTCTATAATGTGGATTATGGTGTTCCTCAACTATTATGGTTGTCCTCAACTATTACCATATTATCTTTGGAATATTATTTCTAACTACTTGCCATTCTGCCAATACATCTTTGTGTACTACCTCTTCATATATTTCTAGGCTGCTAGATACAGCACAGTTCTGAGAATATTATTTTTTCCTTTGTGTATAAATTATACTTTCACTTTAGTAAGAAGTGTAATAAATAACTGTGAAGGTGGATTGCTGAATGTGTGCTGAAGGGGGGGAAAAGGGGCACAGGAAAGGTTCTGCTGCATTTTTCAGATAATTAAGCAACATTCAGTGGCTAAAAAGCTATTTTAAGAAATGCATTATTACAGCCTGTTCACAAGTAGCAACACTCTAAAAAGGTTTTGAAATGTGTTACTTACTTTACAGATTCACACACACTGTCTATCTGCTGATTGCTTGGCTAATTTTTTATTTGTTTTACGCATCAGACAGTATATCAAGAATGGGTAGATGCTTGAACTCCTAGTTAATTATGAAGAAGAAATCAATTTGGTCCACTTTTCACAATGGACTTGCCCAGTTCACGGCTCACAAGCTTACTTATGAATCAGAACACAAATAACAGTCAGTTTACACACTTCTCCAGATTTTGCAATGTAGTTTTAGTTCCAAAAGGACTAAAAAGCACACAAAATACATATTTTACATCAAAAGAAATACATATAAATCATTTTAGAGGGAAATGCATAGAACATGTGTGTCATATTGTTTGTAAGGGATAAAATGTGATATTGTTCACTTGCAAAAACCCAATAAAAAAAGAAAAAAGTGTGCATTTTTTAGAACTGGTACGTGCAAGATGTGTGCAAAATGTACATTTTGCATGCGTTCTTTGGAAAGTCTACAAGACCATCAGTTTCAATATTTGAGCACCAGTGAAGCTGGAAACAGATTGAATTTAGGCTGTTTTGCCCATCCCTACTCCCAGTTAGTCTCATTAAAAGTATAGGCTGAAAGCTATTGTACTTTGTGCTTACAATAATAGTTTTCTTACAGTAATTTGATAATCTTTCCCCCAACCTTCCATTTCAATTTTTCCAGGAATAATGGGGTGTAATTTGGGCTCCACCCCCCAAATATGAACTCTTCCAGTTTGAGAAGTCTTCCCCATTCAGTTCAGGTCTGGTTTACTTTGGGGTTTGCTGTTCGGCTTCTATTAGTCAGTGCTTATTTTCTGTTTCACCACTCTACCCCCTTCCCACAAACTTACTTGATTGTCAGGGCAAGGCCCTGGCAAACTCTTTTGTTACCTTTCTGATGCCTTTCTGTTACCAAGTCTGTTACTGTGTCTCTGTGCATATGCCCATGGACATGCATATTTCATGTGCATTATCTGAAAACACTCATTTGGGGAATTAGCAATGCTCTCTGGAATCTTTACTGTAGACAACTGCATGCACAGAAATCAGCATTGCTTTTGAATATTTGGCTTTTTTTGTGGAACTCAGCACTGGGAAATAAGGAAGAAATATTAGTGGACCTTTGTAGCAACTGTGATATTGATATATAAAAGAATAAATGGTTTAAAGGTAAATAACATGCAAATATAAATTGAATTAGCAGCAACAAAATAGCTTTGCGTGTTGAAACACCACTGCAGAAGCATACAGAATAGGAAGGATTTTTTAATATATTACAGAAACTAACCCAATTCACACTTTTTCTGGGCCATACGCTGTGTTACTGTCCTGGAGGCAGAGGGGAGAGACTAGAAATGAAGTCACCTAATAGGGAATTCTGGACCTGGAGTGTTAGAGACCCAATTTCACTACAAGGAAAGTGAATAATCCTGAAAGTTTCGGGGGGGGGGGGAGTTTACATGCAAGGTAGCTTCCCCCATCTAATGAGAGTCATGGAAATAAGAAAAGGAGACAGAAATAAGTTAGTTCAGATTCTGAGATAATCTTACTTGTCTCATGATAGAAATTGGGGAGTGAAATGTTCATCCCCCCACGACCATTGCAACTAGGCTATGTTTAGACTGGTTGTGACTGCTTATGGATTTCAGCAGAACCAAGCCTTCCCGTACAAAAATAGAGGTGGAGAAGTCAAATCTCCCCTTTTGTAGAGCCTAAGTCATCTTCTGAGACCACAGAGAGGCCACTTAAAAAATGGTCTGAAGTACAACATTAATTTGCCCACAGCCTGTATTTGTCTCTTAAAATAGCAGTTCTATTTCTCAAGGGGAGGAGACAAGCTTTTGCATCCATCTGTTTTGCTACATGTCTGAAAAGTGCCTGATGCAGAAACATTTGAAAATTATGCTGTTTAGAAAAGGCAGTTCTAAAAGTGACACATGTTTTAGTTTAGCTGGAACATTGTTATAATTTTATAATAAAACTTTTCCTTGAAATTGCTCACATCATCAACTTTAAGACATTATAGATTAGACTCACAAGATAAGGTTGTTGCTCTTTTGGTTGTTTTCTGTATGTTTTGGAGTTGTGCCTTTGACAGCTACTTCCTTTGCTAGTCCAGTATTATATGAGCTTTCCTCCCCCCCTTTTTTTTCTTCAAGTGACTTTTTTTTGTAGAGTTATGACACTCAAGTGTGCTTCCCTCACAGTAGTTGGATAGGATTTGTTTTTCTTTCACCACCCTAGACTGACTTGGGAAAAGAGGAAGAGAAAACGTTTCCAGCAAATTGTGCTGTTGCTCAGCAGCACTATAGGAGTATAAGAGGATTTGTTAGGGATTGTTTTCACGGACCTGTCCTGCAGCTCTACTGATACCCACATTGGGATGACAGCAAGTGATGCTACTGTGGGATGATGGAATGTTAGCCTATCACTACTGCTTCTTCATCTTCTGACTTAAAAGGTGAAATGAGCCTCAGCTAGTTAGGGCAGGAGAGATAGCGATGGCGAGTGGAAGGAGAACAGTGAGAAGAAGGCAGGCATGAAGAGGCAGAAGAGAGAGGAGCTTGATGGAGAAAAGGAGCATGGAAGCAGAGCAGGACAAATGAAATGGAAAGAGGAACAGTGGCACAGAGCAGGGAGAGATGCTTCTCTGCCCTAGGCGTTTCATGTGCAGAGGATAGGCATACCTCATCTACCACCTTCAGCTACAGGCTGGTAAATTTCGAGGCAAACTCAAAAGCTCAACCCTATTGAACTCTGACAGTTGTGAAATAACCATACATGCTTATAAGGGCAAAAGTACTGGGAACAGGGGACGTTCATCTCATGTTGTAGAGGCTCACCTTCAAAATCCAACCCCCTACAACTCTCAAGTGGTATCCTACCTATTAGAAATATTGGCAACTGGGAGGAAGGGAGAAAGCCTTTCCCCTAGTCTCAGTGGAAGCATTTCAAGATGGGTAGGGATACTTACCTGTGACTTCTGAAACATAATTGAGGAAGAATTTCCATCTATAATGCTGTTGGGACATCAAAGTTAACTGTGAGGAAATAGGATTTAGCCAAAAATACCTATTTGAATCTTTCTACCTGCTTTTGTGTGTGTTCTATAATGGAGACTGCAGCGTATGACTCTTCCATGACAGAGCATAAAGGCTGCTTGAACAAAATTTGGGTGAAAACATAATAAGGAAGATGACAAAAAGGTGGCCTTAGTACAAATTGGCTCGACTGACCTTTATGTCATATTCTGCTCTCTGCTTTTATGATCCCACTCTTCTCTACCACTGTAGTTGACTATAATTATAATCTTCTTACAGTAAGGATGATTCACACATTACAGTTTTAAGAGGTACATAACAATGTTTTCCATGTACACTTAACATGTTAAGTGTTAATAGCAACAAGTGAAGACAAAGGTTTGCAATTCAGCTTTCAAAAAGTATGACTTGATTAAAATAAATGCAATATCTTTTTTGCTACCCATTCTGGAAACGATGTACTGTAAGTACTGTGTTGTCACCTTTTGAATTGATTGGTTCTTCAACCATTCAGTCATTGGATTCTCATACAAATATATGCATGTGTCCTAGTTCAGAGGATCACTACTGTGGGAGGGGCCATTGCACAATAATTTTTAAAGATCACGTAGCAGGTGATGGGAAAGACTTTTGACTGAGACCTGGGAGAACTATTGCCAATCAAAGTAGACAGTACTAGGGCTAGTCTAACCTCATAGAAAGTGGGTTCTAATAATTCATGGTTTAGGATCCACTGATTTCATAATCAAATATGACAGCAAGTCAGCTTAGTTTTGAAATACAAAATCAGTATTCTGACCCTGCTTAAATTTAGGCTAGCTTTGGTTGTGCTATGGCATTAATTACCCTTTGCACCTAGCTCACTTTGACTTCACACAAGGAAGGATCAGTTTGTCTCTATGCATTATATCTTCAAAGGTTTACTGATACTGCAACACAGTGAAACTGCCACTGTGATTCAAGCCATGTGGGTTGGGGTTCCAGGAAAAATTGCTTTGGCAATCCCACCCACCATTGAACCCAATGGGTTTTGACGATACACAATTTTGACTTTAGGTGTGATACCCTGAAGTAACCTCCACGTAAGTTGCGGGTCTACTGTACTTCCTTCGTTAGAATGTAAAACTCATGAATGGTATTCATTTGCATACGTACAACCATATTTCTGCAATACATTTGTTATTACCAACCATTAATTGATACTTTAGTATAAATCCCATATCATATTATTTTTAGAGTTATGCAATTGCATATAACTGGCTGCAGTAGTGAAACAGTATGGTTTGGTACAGGTATTGAGGTTGTTTTGAGGCTAGGTTTTTTCTTTTCTTTTAAATGATAGCTATTTCCAAAAAGGGATGCGGTTGGTGCTGTGGGTTAAATCACAGAACCTAGGACTTGCCAATCAGAAGGTCGGTGGTTCAAATCCCCGCGACGGGGTGAGCTCCCATTGCTCCTGCCAACCTAGCAGTTCAAAAGCACATCAAGGTGCAAGTAGATAAATAGGTACCGCTCCGGCGGGAAGGTAAACGGCGTTTCCATGCGCTGCTCTAGTTTGGCCAGAAGTGGCTTAGTCATGCTGACCACATGACCCGGAAGCTGTGCACCAGCTCCCTCGGCCAATAAAGCGAAATGAGCGCCGCAACCCCAGAGTCGGTCACGACTGGACCTAATGGTCAGGGGTCCCTTTAACCTTATTTCCAAAAAGGGGGGGGGGTGTTCTCTCAGTATTTTGTTAAATATTTAACTCTGCATATAGAGAACAATGATCTAATTATACTGGAATAATATTTCATAGTATAAAGAAGGTATTTTTGTATATTCTAACAAGCATCCTGTTTTTGAAGAATTGTGTATTCTACACAATAAATGTATTTAGGTAGATCTGCACAGTGCCTTCTTTCCCCACTGTACCTCCTTCCGCAAATACCAACATTAAAATGTGGTGAAATCCGGGAATAATCAACAGATTGTATGATTGCATATATACTACACCAAAGAAGAAAAATAGAATAACCAATCATATTAGAGATTATGGTCATTAAGAAAATAGAATTTCCATGTCATTCATTTCTGCACCATCCTATTTGCATGGAAATAATGTCAACAAAAGATACCACATGACTCTAATGAGAGTGGGAATTCTCCCTCATGGAAACCAGTTGTGGATGGTAATGAAACCAATCTGTAAATGAGTTTCTAAAGGGTGCAATACTTTATCACTGGCTCTCTTGTCATCACTCAGGCAGCCCTTCCCTCTTTGGAGTGCAATGCTATTAGTTGCAGATTAAGAGTGATGACAGAATTGAGTTCTAAGCACCCTGTTTGCAGTGTCAACAGGCCTTAATGATAACATAGTGCTGCTTTCCTTAAGGAGTTTCATGTCTTATTCAGTGTAAACGGGGAAAATGTGGTGTTTTAGAACCAATGATGTGTTTTGCTATTGATGCTGTCACTGTGGCCAGCTGCTGAGAGAAGAGCTGTTTGTCAGATCCCATTTTCTTCGGTGATTCATCAAGCAGTAGCAGTTCAAGCATTTAGTATAAGAAAAGGAAGAAATAACTAATAGACCAGACTTGAACAACAGTGTTTTATGAAACTGTCACCAGTTGCAAAACCATATATTGTGACTGAACAACTCTCTTCAGGTACATATTAAAAGATAAAACTTGAAGGGGTGTGTGTGTGTGTGTGTGTGTGTGTGTGTGGTTTTTATGGTGGCCTTGTTTTCAGTTACCTGTCTCGTTTCAGTTACCTGTGCAAGGTGAGTGGTGTGTTTGCAAGAAAGGTGAAGCCTCTTCCTACATATCCAGCATGGAAGCCAAGTGCTCTGGCAGAGGCAGGCACTGCCATATATACTTTTACTACCCTAATTTTATTTTTTCAGACTATTTTTTTGGGGGGGTTATTTATAAATCTGGAGACCTGTTAAGATTACTTAGTGTCATTGACCAATGAGCTCCCACATAACACGTATTGGGCTTAATAATAAAAGCATAGTAATATAGGACATATCCAACATATTTTCTTTCTCTGTATTCTGCCCACTTGTCAGCTAAAGGCATACTCTCTTTGTACATAAGCATGTGTTAGCTACATGTAGCCATCTAGCCTTCCACACTAGAATCACTTCATATGTTTTTACTGCTTTTATGCAGTTTTCCAGTGGTTAATCTCTATGTAGCAGGAAAAAGTATGCTGAAGTTTCAAAACATGGAGTGTTGTAGAAGTAGTGATGGATAAGTTCCTCCTAGTTCAAATCAGATCACATTGAAAATGAATTAAATATTTTTTATGAAAAACAAAGCAAAAATAAGAAGTGGTTTATTTTCTGAACCAATCCATTTTTGGAAATTCCCTTGCCACCAACTCTGATCATATATATAATATGTGTGTGTGTGTGTGTGTGTGCGCGCGCGCACACACACACACACACACATGATAATGACAGATAATGAAGGAGAATTCCTAGATGCCAAGATCAAAGTTTGGGGCAGGTACAGTGGAACCTTGTGTTACGTACCGTCCCCCTTACGAATGCTGCAGGTTACGCGCTCCGCTAACCCAGAAGTAGGTCCCCTTGTTGCGACCTTTGCCCCAGGATGCAAACAGAAGTTGCACTCTGGTGGCGCGGCAGCAGCGGGAGGCACCATTAGAGAAAGTGCGCCTCATGTTACGAGCGATTTCCTGTTACGAATGGACCTCTGGAACGGATTAAGTATGTAACACGAGGTACCACTGTACTCTTTGGTGAGAGAACCCCAGGAGATTACAAATTACAAAATATGCAGCAAAGTAAATTGTGGAAATATAGGCTGTTAGACTTTTAAAATATACCCTTCCAAGTTTCTTCTAAAGTTTCCCACTTACCCTAGCATAGAAAAACACTAGACATTTAGTAAGTTAAAAATGGTTCACTTACACACTCTCCAAAGGTCAGTTTCATGTGCTTTTCTATATAGCATTCAGAAAAGGTTGCACAGGTGGTAAAATTTTGTTTAGCTGCAAAGTGGTGAAAGTTCCTAAACTATTGGTATAGGAACTCAAGAGTAGCTTGTGAGAGCCATGTGATCTGAGCCTGGAGCAACCACCTCATACCTCCTCACATGTTGAGGTTCTCAGGTAGACTGGGGTGTGGGGAGAAAGGCCTGATTAACCAGTTCCTCCCAAGGTGAGCTAAGCCTAATAGGACAACGTATTTTATGGTCTTAACCCCTTCATGTAGTAATTAGATTATATGATGCTGGTTAGCCCACATTCTGGTGGCACCAAATGTGATTTTTGAAGGGCAGTGCAACCCATCCCAAGCATCCCAGTGCAACCCATCCCAAACTAAAACCTTTAGTTTTTCCAGTCTGCCTTTCTACTTACTAGGAGCATCTCTGTCATGTCTGAATTATTTGTTCTCCAGACCATTGCCAAACATACATTCAAAACTTCAACAGCTCCATTTGATTGTGATGGAAGGAAGAGATAGATTTGGCAGTCATCCATAATTTGGTGGCATCAGATTCTAAATCCCAGGCAACTTCCTCCAATGGTTTCACATAGATGTTGTATCATGTGAGGGGTGGGATAAATCTGTGGGACTATAGGCTAATACCCTTAGACATTGAACAGCAGTCCTCCAGTCCCACATTCTGGAATTGCCTGTCCAGCAAGGATAGAAACTACTGCAAAATAATATCACTTCAACCAGGTGGTCCAGAATATACTGTAGCTGATTGTATTGAAAGTTGCTGAGGTCCAGCAGAACCAATAGAGGGATACACTACCCTACCCAGTTGCCTGTGAAGGTCATTCAATGCATTTTTGGCCCCAAAACTGGATTAAAATTGATCTGGATACTTGGAGAAACTAGGAGCTGAGGTGCTACTATGTGCTCAGGCACTTTGCTCAAGAATGGGATATTGGAGACTAAAACCTGGTGAGAATTAGGGAAGTTTTTTTAAAAAACCAAAAACCAAGGTTATACTATGTCACTTAGATCAGGTGGCACCACTCTCTCTCAAAGAGGGGCATTGAATACTTCCTTTAGCAAGAGATAAAGTAGTTTCTAGAACTATTCTGTCATCAGCACTACTAAAATTTAAGTTTCTGGAAATGAGGTACATGGATAAGAAAAGAAAAAGTGGTTGAGTAGATCATTACAGATGTACTTAAGAAAACATTGTAGTACCGTAGTTTTCCATGTATAAGACTAGCTTTCCCCCCCCCAAAAAAAGTAATGTCAAAAATTAGGGGGCATCTTATACATGGATACATCCACCCCATTTGCTTACATTTGAGTACCCTATACACTGGGGTGTCTTATACATGGAAAAATATGGTAAGTGCTTCTTAAAGCTGGAACTAGTGAACCCTGACTGTTTTAGGATTATGTTTTCAAATATTTTATTTACCGTACTTTTCGCACATAGGATGCACTTTTTCAGTCTTAAAAACTAAGGGGAAAAGTCTGTGCATCCTATGGAGCGAATGCAGGGGGGAGGCAGGCAGGAAAAGCCCCCAAGAGCCCCACACAAGCTTCGTGCAGCTCTTGCGGGCTTTTCCCCAGGAGGGAGAAGGGACTGACACCGCCAGTCAGTCCCTTCTCCCTCCTCTAGAAAAGCCTTGTGCAACCTCTCCAGCCGGGGCGGGGAGGCTGCGCAAGGCTAAAGAGGAAGCCAGGGCAGCGAGCGCAATCCATTCCGTTCGCTGCCCTGGCTTCCTCTTTAGCCTTGCACGCCCCTCCAGCCTGGCTGGAGTCCAGCCCCAGTGGACAGCGGGCACGATCCATCCCATTGCGCAAGGCTAAAAATGCTGCGCAAGGCTAAAGAGGAAGCCAAGGCAGCGAGCGGGATGGATCGTGCTCGCTGCCTTGTCTTCTTTAGCCGCGCTGGAGAGGTTTAGCTCCTGGCTGGAGAGGTTGCGCGGCTATGGATCCCGCTCGCTGTCTTGGCTTCTTTGCTCCTTGGGGCTTGGGGGGGGGGGGACCCGGGCTTCCCCTGCAGCCCCGAGAAGCTCTGGGAGAAGCGGACAGGCTGCGTGCAGCCTGTCCGTTGCTCTTTGGGGCTGTGGGGGAGGGGGGAATAATATTTTTTCCCTTGATTTCCCCCTCTAAAAACTAGGTGCGTCCTGTGGTCCGGTGTGTCCAATAGAGCGAAAAATATGCTATTCTGTTTGTATCCCGCCTTTCTATTAGATTAGCAAAATTGATTTCAGAAAGCAGTTACAACAAAAAATTCTGGCATATGCAGAAATAAGAATCCTGTACCAAGAAATCACAATAAATTGACAAGCGATAGCTATGCTTGTCCCCAGCACCCATGGCTATTAGTTGGGTGTTTTAAGCCACTAGTGGTGGTAGTAATTGTGTTGTTTAGTTTGTTTTGAGGGAAAACACATTACAGCCATCATAATAATTATGTGTTTTGAATTGAATTTCTACATTAGCATTGACAAGTTCCCTTTTCCATTAAGATGCAGCTTCAGCATAATTTTAAGATGCTTCATTTGTTAATGGAGCAAGAAAGTTGTTACAGTTAATTTAGTAAGTAAGTTGGATGTTTGTGTACGTGTATGTACACTCATAAGTGCATGCGTGATTTATCTCTGTGATAGTTGAATTGTTTTACAGTGTAGACGGATTTAGATGGTGAAAGTAAATGGTTTCAATACTGTCTGTAAGACAAGTACTGTGTTGCTTTGGAGTATAATCAAATTCAATTGTGAAATAAGCCATGTGTTAGAATGCAAGTCATACCCAACACTTCTAAATTAGGGTTGGGGTAAGTTGCCAACCCTTGACTTAAAGTGTTCATTAATCAAGTTTATACAACTGCCTTCAAATATAACACAAGAGAATTCAGTGCAGAGCTAAGTAATTCTAAGTCCCATTTAGTCCAGTGGAACAATTAATTGTGTTTTAATTTAGCCCACTAAAATAAATGGAACTTTAAAAATGCTTAACTTGGCTAAATCATAAATTTGGATGTTTTCCTAGGTGTAGATGTGACAAAGGTACTGATGTAGTGAGAAACAAAGAGCATCCTCCCATTTCTTATGCCCACCCACCTAATCAGCTGACATTTCTGTTCTTTATTTTGGAAGCTACTGTCTCTATTTTTCCTACAGCCAGTGTAATAAGCCTTTTAAAGACAGACCCATATATGTCTCATTGTAGTAGACTCAGTGGGAGGTTATGAGAGCATGAATAACTTTGGCTACTTTATAGATGGCATATCAAATAAAGCTGATAAAATGCACCTTTAGCCACAGAAGCTACTTGAGTTTCTAATGACAATGTTAAATCCAAAGTGCGAACCTGGTCTTTTAGAGGGAGTCTAACTGCTTCCGGAATAGATCAAATGCCAATCATTGCAAAATCTTCTAATGAATGGAGCTGCACCTGCCCTGTATAGCTTGTTAGATAACTCTGAATACAGACTAAATGCTACCATCTGCTCCCAGTTGCAAACAACTGTTTCAGTGATGCTAGAAGTAGTAAATATTTAGTTTATCTGATGCTGCCTCATGTTGAGGAATAACATGCACCTATGATTACTTAGGCAGCTAGGAATATGTGTAGGAAAAGTTACACCTACATTAGCATTACACCGAAGAGTTGCAAATGATAAAAATTATTTCCCTTTTTTTATCCAGGTTAAGTCCAAGATCCAAAGATAAATGCAATTAATTATGCAATAGACAAAGGGGCTTTGGTTTTGTGTTTCTAAAATGGCTGTGCACTTCTTCCTCATCCCCAGTCTGCATGGCAACCTATGCCATCTCTGACCTTTTTGATGTTACACAATTGCACGTACCATTATCTCTAAAGTCCCATTAAAGATCAAGTGCCTATGAGTATTATATGAGTAGAATTTGACCATTTCCACTAGTCAGAAACTATAAAACCAGCTCAGTTTTAGGAGCCGCATCACCAGCACAGAGTGGTTATACTGCCTCTTTCCATACAGCTATGCAGCCATATCATTTTTATCCTGCGTAGTTGGTAATATATAGATAGATATATAATTGAGCAATGGCTTATTCTCTAGTACAGTGACCTAAGCTATTAATTTCATGGTGCCAGATAGATGAATATATGTGTAGGTACGGTATAGATATATACTGAAATCACAAATGACAAAGGTCATTTATTTGCAATGATTTTTGTTTTGTATAGGTGTTCATCCCACTGCACATTAATTTTCACTGATACTTTTGTCTCATACCATATACTCTCAAACAATAATGTTAAAATGTCTAAATGTCTTCCTTCCTTCCTTCTAGTGATGAGTAGTTATTCTTTCAAGGACTGCCTAATTTGTGTTTAAAATAAACAGCTCTAACTAGAAATTAAAATAAAAAATTATCATCTGGATTCCAAAGGATAAAACATTTGGTTTTGACTGCTTTTCTATATGCTGAGCTCAGAGATTCATAGACATGGAACAAAATTTCAACAGTCATCCAATCCAGCCTTTTGCATCCTTAGGTGAGGGATATGAAGGTGGCAAAGTATGGATTTCTTAGCCTCATGGAGTTTAAACTCTTTCCTTTGCAGTTTTTATGGAGGGGATTAACAATTCAATACACTAAGTCTTATTTTAATTAGTTGCATCATAGTTTGGGGCATGTTATCAGCAGGAGTTTGTCTGACAATTCAGTGTATACATATAGTAAGAAGTGTTCACTTTTCATGTCCCTATATTTATAATGCATCATTCTCATGGATCATTCTCTGTATAAACCCATGTGCTTAGATTCTCCAGTGATCCTAAAAAGGTCTGGATTGTAACTGTTGTTCTTACTATTATTGCAAAAGAAGTTTATTTTTCAGTGATAAGGAAATGTGTTTGCTTATTATTTCAAATTAAATAACATTCTTTAGCTTTAGAGACAGCACTTATGTTTAACAAGTGTGAATATATCTCTAATAGGGCTGATTAGCCTTTTGGCTTCTATACTTAATATTTGTATCATTCTTTTATGGAAGTTCCTGTGTGCTTCCCATCAGGGTTATTGGAATTTGGAGCCTTATCTATAATTGCCTACCAATAGGGGTGACATGATGTCTCTCCAGTGCATTAACTTTATCGTTCCCTGTAAAACATTTAACACAGCAAAAATCTAAGCTTTTAAATGAGAAGATTGTCTTCATCTTGATCAGAGAAATGAAATTTGTAATTCAAATGAGGAAAGTTAATGAATTTAATGCATAGGCCGGAAAAAGTGTGGTAATGTGCCAATTTGGTCTGCGTAAGGATTCTTCCAAACATTACCATTAAGGTATTGATTTTGTCCATTTAGCAAAGTAAAAGGACTATGAACCTCCATAATGGTTTGTACATTACACCATTAGTGTCTAGACCATCCCCAGCAAAGGAAACCCATAATCATGTATGTTGAAACTCTTTTTAGCATTTTTAGCTTAAAACCTTATGCAGGTGCTAATGTTGGTAAGCTTTACAAAAACAACCACCATTTTTCTGCAGGAAAGGAAAGAACAACTTTTATGTATAATCACAGGAAAGCCCCTGCAAACATAATTCCTAGTGGTATCATGGTTCTAGGCCAGGAATCCTCTGAGGCAGACTGTTCCAGAGATACCTCAGACGACAGAATAGGACAGCCCAGTGAAGATAGCTCCAAAGCTTGAAAGCTCAGGGCATGGAAGAATCCTGTGCCTGCAGAGGTAGGCACTGACCTTGTAACTGGACAGATGCAGCATCTAGTCAGTGATTATCTAGCTCAGACTATAAAGACTACTGTGTAGAGATCTTCCAGTTGTTCAATGACACTGCTGAGAAAACTTGTATTTCAATTGCAGGATCACTAACTGTGGCCCTGAAATCCACACCAAGGGCCCTCTCCAAGGTTCTGATCTTGCTTTGCCTTCCTGTCAGCCTTGACCCCCTGGAACTATTGACTGTCCTGTTGCCTAGGTCATGCACTATCCACAGAATCTAGCTCAGCTAGTTGGCAGTTCATTCAAATTATTTCAACAGTGAAGTAACATGTTGGTGATATCCTGCCCCCAGTGAGCAGTTGAGTGGCCATATTTTGCACTAGCTGCAGCTTCCAGATCAAGCTCAACAGTGGCCTGCAAAGAGTGTATGGCAGTAATCCAAACTGGAGGTTACCAGTGCATGGACAGCAGTGCTTAGGCTATCCTGGTCTAGGAAACAGCTGGTAAAAGGCACTACTAATTACCGAGGTCACTGACTATGAACCTACTCTTTCAGAGGGAATGCAACATCTCCATCCAAAGGAGGCAACTGATCAATTATTCAGACTCCGGAACTACCTACCCACAGTACCTCTGTCTTATCAGGATTCATCCTGTCCACCACCAAGTCCTGCCCCTCCTAATTCACACATTACAGAGAAGAGGAGCTGGGTATCAACAGCATACTGATGGCACCTTATCCCATATCTCCTAATGATCACTCCCCAATAGCTTCATA
This sequence comes from Podarcis melisellensis, assembly GCF_964234715.1. Classification (NCBI taxonomy): domain Eukaryota; kingdom Metazoa; phylum Chordata; class Lepidosauria; order Squamata; family Lacertidae; genus Podarcis; species Podarcis melisellensis. The sequence continues at coordinate 59,558,387 of NC_138531.1, forward strand.
TAGATGTTAAAAAGCATTGAGGACAAGGCAGTTCCCTGTGACACCCCACAGTGCAACTGAAGGACAATCACACAGTGCTATTCACAAAAACCAACCCTGGAGATAGGATCAGAACCACTGTAAGATTCCAACACACATCCCACTAAGTCAGCTTACAAGGATACCATGGTTAATGCTATCAAAAGCTTCTGAGAGAGTGATTAAGAATAACAGGGCCACACTCACCCATCCTTCTCCCAATAAAGTTCATCTACCTGGATGACCAAGGCTGAGTCAGTCTCATAAACAGGCCTGATCCCAGATTGAAATGCATCATGATAATAAGTTTCATCCAAGAGTATTTGTGATGGTTGCGTCACAGTCCTCTCAACCACCTTCCCTGGAAAGGAAGTATTTGCTACCAAGCAAACCAATGGTTCCAGGGTGAACTTTTTTAGAATATACACTTGTACACAAGTGCAAGGTATAAAACAGATCTTCTGTGAGCATATAATATGTCTTGTGCATGTTGAAGAATGCCCCTAGATCCAATCCTCATTTCCTATAGAAAACTCAATAGAACTCTATAGAACTCACATTGACTGTGCGTGGAAGGTGAGTAGGACTATATGTGTTGCTCTTGTTTCTGAGCTCCATGCAGTTGACTGAAGGTTGGAAATTAGTATCTACACATGTTGGAACTTTGTTGGCACACATTTGTCTCAGGAGACAATGGAGCAGTGTGCCTGGAGAGTTACAGTACTTGGGGGAAACAGGTTTGTTGCAGCTGTGGCAGATAAAGGTGTCTGGTTGTGTTTATGCTGATGCACCATGGTGTTTCTTCTCTCTGTGCTTCTCCCAGTGGTCATTCCTCCTCTGATCAATGCTGTGGATGCACAACCTGACTATCTGTCTTCATACGCTGTGGTCATCTGCAAGGGATTCCCACACGGCTTGGTTGAAGTAGCCAGCCTTCATGTCTCATTTGAAGGCATCTTTGTAATGCACCAATGGGCTTGGTGCCTGAAGCCACTTCCCTGTAGAGTATGTCCTTGGAGATCCTGCCATCTTCCATTCTGTGTAAATCACCAAGCCAGTGTAGACATTGCTGACAATGTGGATTTTTCACTGAATTTAGGACAACAGACTGTATGGATCTGTACCCCCCCCCATCTTCATTTGTTTGTTTGCTGTTATATTTTGGGACACTATATTTATAGTTTAGTGTAGCAAAGATAAATTACATGCTTCGTTTGTGTAAGTTTTCTGAGCTGATCAACAGCATGTGAGCTCCTTCTGTCTAAGAGGGAAATGGTGGGGGAAGGAATCAAATAATACCAGCAGCTGCTGACTCTGCATTTTACTCTTGCTGAAAACACAGCATTGGTGACACTGACCTCAGTGTTACTTTGCAAATTGGCAAGAGCAACCATCAGGCACAGTTTCCCTCTCCAGAGATGTAATGTCTGGGCTCCACTGGCATACTCATTCACTGTCACTGAATAGTAAGAGCTTATATTTACTTCCTCATCTCAAGCATCCTGCATGTGTTGTGTTGCTACTAAACTACTGGGCTGCTTGCCCAAATATTTCTAGCTGCAGTGATGATATATAAACAGATGTGTACCTTACTGGGTAACAAATGTTTCAGTTGCAGAAAGTAAATAAAACACATTGCATTTAAATTCAGCTCATTTAAATAATATATTACTCTTTATGTGGCTCTTATATTAATTTTCCCCTCTAACAATGATATTGAATATTAAATGGGTAAATAGGCAAACTGGAAATGGGCTAAATAAATTGTGTGCTGTTGTGGACTGGACAGATTAGTGAGAAGAAGTAGCAATGTTATTATTATTATTAACTGATATTAATTTCATTTATAAATTGCCTCCTATGAGGCATCCCAAAGTGATTTACAGCATATATAAACAATTATGCCATTATACCATTATTGTTTAAATAATTATACAATTATGTTTATAGAAACAGTTTTTTAAAAAAAGTACACACACACACACACACACACACACACACCTGTAAGCAGGGGAGCCATTTGCTTTTAGATGCATGATTATATCAAAGCAGACCTTGAACAGTGGTATGCTTGAGCATACAGCAAGTCACATTCTATTGATTGGAGTATGGTGGGATAAATGTGTGGCTTCTGCCCCTAATGGAAGCTGATTGTTCAGGGATGTGCCGGCAAGGCTGGTCGATTCTTTAGCTGTTGTTTACTGGGGAGGACGATATCAATTTTCCAGAGGGATGATTGGTGGGATGTCAAGGCTGCTGTCACCCTTTTCTCCTCATCACTGACAGACAGCTGAGTGACAATTACGGTGATGGGACATTGTCTGCATGGGCATATACACCAGAGGATAACTGGCAAACACAAAAAGGCAGTAGTGCTTTAAAAAAGATATAATCAGCAGTTGTCAAGACTAGTTACATATATGATGTCTGAATAACAAGACCAGAGTTTCCTGCCCTAGAACAACTGAGATGTGCAAACATGGCACCATGTGTGCTCCATCTTGTTTAGAAATTAGCCTTAAGAAACATACTGGCTTGAAAAACTTGGGAAGAATGGCTAATATGTGTTGTTTTTTACCCTTTTAATGAAACCAAAACTCAGGCATAGTAATTTCATGGCATACAACAAAGTTGTCAATGCTGCATTGTTCTAAAGCTTGGAATATTTATTTGAAATGTTTATGTTCAGTGCACGTAACAAAATGGAAAGAAGGGAAACAGCTAATACTAAGACACTATCATATTAAGATAATTTAAAATCCCATATCCTCAATCAAATGAACTTTAAACTTCTGTTAGCCATCCTGAACAGTTACAATACTTTTAAAAAGGTGCTTATATGTGAGCTGAGATGTAAGTCTCTATTAGAAGGAGCCTCCGTTAAAGGGAACTGGAGACTCTAAATATGCCATACTATATAGCTGCTTTTATTACTGCTTTAAACTTCCATTTCTGATGGCTTTAAAAATACGGTCTTATTGTTAACATTTTTCCAAAAGCAAAATGTGTATGCATCTTTGAGCTTTGGTGTTAATACAGAAAAAAATAGTATACATTTTATAGAAAGAAAAACAAGTTATCAGCACAGCCCCTATTAATGTCATTCCAGAAGTAAGTCCTCTTGAGCTCATTGGGGATTACTTCCGGGTAGTAATTTATGCAACTCTGTGAATGGAGCCTCCGTCAGTTGAAGTCAGACTTGTGGAATGCTAATACCGTATTGATATCAGTGGGAAACAGATGTAGTTCTAGGCCCCCCACCCAAAATTAAAATTCTGAAAACTCTCACTCTCTCTCTCTAACACATACACATCCTAAAGATGCAACCAGTCCACTGAAAAATAATCTTTCAGAAAATGGTTCATTGGGAACAATTCTCTGCTGTGGTAGTGATAACAAAGTTGGCTATCTCTCACCTACAAGGCATCAAAGAATTCCATCACTTCCCAATTCCTTTTCTATTCTTGAAAATTCCATTTTGTTTTCCTGTATCACTACTTCACCTGGGAATTCTTTCCTTGGCAGCATTTTTAAATGTTTCATGATTTAGGGGAAATACTTTCAATCTGCATTTTCAAGTTAGTATTACTTTGCAACCATGGCACTCAAGGTGGTCAGAAGCATACCAATATGGGTAATTAACACTGAAGGTTATTTCTGATGGTCTCATGAAAATGCCAAACAAAAGTGATTATTAATTTCCTCTTTTAAGCTACAAGCTAATTGATTTTATGCTGTGCTAATTAAAAATAGATGTCTTTCCTTTCAGAGGACTGTGTCAGAAATCTAAGGCCAGGGCACAGCTCCTTAGGGACCTGACCATCAATTGACCAATCCTTCAGAAGTGAAAGAGTGGCCATCATACATATCAGCTGTATGGAAGTAAATTTACTCTTGTCCTGGCAGACAAACATTTGCAAGGCAAATAATAAATTATCCATTAATCAGAGGAGTAGCTGTGTTTGATGAACTCTGAATTGAGTAGAGAGATTGAGTAGCAGGACAAAATGAACTGACAAAGTGGATTTGAGCCAGGGATAATGGCTGTTAGGAATTTGCAGGTTTTTATAATATGTCTTCATAGTTTTCAAACATTTGGAGTGATGCTGGTCTGCAAACTGTTAATTATTTATAGAATATAATCACTACCTTTAAATGTAATCTAGAGGTTCACATTTATAAAAATACTGATTCTGGTGCCTTATAAAAATATTAAGTGTATTTTCTGTCTTAAATGTTAATAATTATTTGCATTATGAGTTGCAGAAATTTCATTAGAACACTTTAATATTAGAACATATATTATTGATTTCCAGATCCATCCACTATAATAATTTTTGCCAACCTTATATGATTTTTAGGTAAGAAAAAAAGCATATTTAATTAAGAGTTTAATAGAGCAATTCTAATTTCTGATCTATGTTGTAGAGGATTTCATCAGGCTTCTGCTAGTGGGGGTGGACACTGTTCCGCCCAAAAGCAGTCAGAAACTAGTGCTTGCTGTATTCCCACCGTGGTAACCAGTGTAAGCCCTTGAAATGGGGCATTTCAGGGAAGCGGGCAGGGAGGTGGAACAAAGCCTGCTCCATATCTCTGCTGCATCAGCCTGCAGCTGGTGTGGCAATTACGATCAAAATTACTGCCCCCCCCCATCTTCTGCCCTAGTCATCATGAGCATCATAGCTTCTGAGGTGGCACTTATTCACCCGTGAAATAAACAAGTAAAAAGGATCAAATTGTAATGGGCTGGTTGGATGAAGAGCAGTGGTGTATAAGGAAGCTAAGGAAGCCCAAGGGAACCCCCAGGGAAGAAGTCTCAGAGCCAAGGGATTGGTGTTGGTAGTGGTACTACGATAAGTGGTCACAGGGAGAATATTGAGCAGACTGGGAGGAGAAGGTGTTGGAAGATGAAGAGATAACAGGGTTTAGTGAGCAGGAAAAGGCTGTGGCAGAAAGCAGTCCAGACACAAGACATGCACAACCCAAGCACTGCGATACTCTATAAGAACAAAGGCGACCACCATGATTGTAACAACTATCATAGAATCACCCTGCTGAGTACTGTGGGGAAAGCCTTTGCCTATGTAGTACTCAGCAGATTACAGTTACATGCTGACAGGGTCTATCCTGAGTCACAATGTGGCTTTAGTGCTCTGAGGTCAGCATTATTTTTTCACTACTCCAGCTGCAGGAGAAAGGCCAAGAGCAGAGACATGTACATCACCTTCATAGACGTAATGAAGGCCTGTTCACATTGCTCAGCGAGATAGGATGCTCACCTAAGCTCCACAAGATGATTGTGGAGTGAACACTGGGAGAAGCACAGAGAAAAGAAGTCCCATAATGCCTTCATGTGCCCCACCTACAATAAAACATGTCTCTCTTGTATCAGTCTCTAAAGCTCCAGCAGGCACTGTAACTCTCCAGTGGTTTGACTTTACCCCCAAAGACGCATTCTTTCATTGCCTCCCATGACAGATGGATGCCAGCTGATACATCAGGGATAGAGACTCTCTCCCAATTCACTGAGGGCCAAAATTCCTTAGGGGGTAGTGTTTGGGAACTGCATGCCCAAAGCAGGTTGGAAGAACACTCAAAGTAGCAGTGACCAAAACACACACTGAGTTCTCTTTCCCACACACAATACACTGCTGCCGTAGAGTTTCATGGGAATGTGTATGGAACTCTGGCTTTTAGATAGGTGAGTTCTTGAATAATGACGAGATTCCTTAAGTTTCATATTGCTTTGTCCGAATCCTAGAAAGCATGGCCTTGCTCAAAGCTATCTGCAAGTTTCACATGTGTGTCTCCAGGCAGCTGTGTTGATCATTGGTAACCTGTATATTTCTGCATTCATTCTTAGCTGTTTGTTTCAAAGCCTGTTTGTTGCTTTCCTTCTATATTTGTGATTTCCTCAGTGATATATGAAAGCAGTATGCTTGTTAACAATCTTTTGAATTACTAGCATGGAACAGTGAGCACCACTTGCCAATCAGCGTTAGTGATTTATAATCATGCAACTACAGATGGGTAGAGGGAGAAGATTCATCTACTGACTACTGATACCACTAAGACATTGAGGCCTATTGGTGTCATTTTCTCACTGTGGTGCCTAGTGAGAAACTGGGTAATGTCTCAGTTTTCCTGAACCTCCTTAATCAATGTAGCTTTACCTACTCCTAATGCTTGCTATAACTTCTTGTCAGTTGGTTACAGGACTCTCTTGTTATACTTAATTTAACATAATGTGCCATATTCACAGAAAATCTTCTGCAAGATGCTTTTTAATTTGGCAATAGAACATCTGAGATCTTATATGCCCACTAAGATAGTGGGAATCTGCACTGTCCTGAACTAAACTAAACAACACCATAACACATTCTTATCAAATGCAACAAATGTTAATGTTTAGAATATATGAATAGGTTCAGGCATAACAAATACTTGTAATTAAGTTTTTTTTCTTGATCCTTGCAGCTTCACCCTTTAAGCATACTATAATCCTCCCATGGACCTAAGCACCTCTGCTTACAGCCATGCTCATCTCCCCAGTTTTGTACAGTAATCATTGAAAGTGAGTTCACGTCAGCAGGTTCCCAAGTGACTCTCAACCTGTCTGTTAGACTGACATGGCAAGATAAAGATTTGTGATAACAGATTGACTCAAGTAAATAATTATTTGATAACCAAGGATCACCATATGAGAAAAGTATTATTACATCATGTGTTAACATGACAGTATGCAGTTAAACTCTGACTAATGGTTTGTAATGAACTGCTAAGGCAAATGCTCATATGATTATACAAACCAAACCCAATACCTGCAAGAAGTGGCCACTTGTTTGCGTACATCTCCTGGGACCCATCCAAATACTAGTGCAACAGTAGCCACCAGGCCTGTGCAGAGCTTGTATGAGAGACCCAGGACAGGAGTCTTGTTAGAATAAAGTTACAAACTCAAACAAAAAAGCAGCCAGGCACTGGCGGGTCCTCTTGGCCAGCTTACCTCTCTGAGGCTCAAGGCAAGCGTACTTGGTTGCCCCCACCTTCTGCAGAAAGAAGGGTATATAAGCCCTTTTACTCTCATGGTGATATTGGAGGTCCAATGGACCTTACAGTCTTTTTTGCTAATTCTTCTTTTAAATTCAATTAAAAGAAAATAATAATTAAATGCAATTTAAGTAAAATGCAATTTAATAAAAAATAATTAAATGCAATTTCAGATTGGATTGTGTGGACACACGTATATGTGCAGGAGTCTAGCCACCACTGCCTGTTTGTCATGACAGGAGCTTTTCACAGTGGATAAAAGAGAGAACAGCAAAGATCACAAGGAAACATACATATAATTGCACTGTGTCTAAAGCACATTTTCAACTTTTAAAATATGTCTCTATTAATAATGTTTTACATTTATCAAGAGTGAAGATATATGATGGTAGCTTAGAATTAGTGATTTAAATGCAGTTGTATTTGTAAAGCTGTATCAGGGTGTGAGTGTAAGTAAGAGAGACAGAGAGCTTGTTTCAATGGAGTTCTGTAGATTTTCTGTTCCATTCTGAAGCTTTCTATTTGGAAGAATCCATAAACTTCAGAAATGGCTTATAGAAAAGCAATGCTGAAGAATAAAAATCTTTATAAATCATGTATATTGTCTCTTTTTAGTCATATGTATTCTTGATCTTGATCCATGCTGGTTTAAAATTGTTTGAATCAACTAAGTCCATAAATATTCTTCATATGGAGTCATTGTAAAGAATGACTAATCAGTTATGAAAAAATAAACTAGACTCTTTTTTTCTAATCTGTTTTCTACAGTTGCATAGAAGAAGGGGTGGAGACTGGCATTTGCAGTTTCAAACTGATCAAAGCAAACATTATTATTCGTTCAGTTCTGAATTTGCCAAATGTTCCATGAAGCCTTGAGGCAATTAAGTGGAATAACAAGGTCTAACTGAATCTGAAATTATTCTTCCACAAATTGCTACAGGTTTTCTTCAGACTAATTAGTGTGATAGTTCAAGGCATTCACAGGCAGATATTGAACAACGTATGTCATTTATTAGGTTTCATAATATTTATTTAACTTTTTAACCTGCCCAATTCTGGAACTCAGAATTGGGTTATACACACACACGCACACCAAATCTTAATCTCAGTCACCAAAATCAAACTCAAATAAATTATTGCTTCTGGAAAATTTTGGAGCACAGGCCATGGCATTGTTTTCAGAACTGATTCCCTTGTATACTTATGAAAGATATTTAATTGGGATGAAAAATCTAATAGGTTTTGCAGTAAAGATTCATGGTGAGGGCACTTGAGTTTCCTGAACATGGATGTTTCTTGATATATTCATGTAACACTTTCATTTGGATATAATGCTACACTAATGGATAAAAAAAATATTCTGATGGAATTGGGATTTAATTGGGAGGTGCATGAATGTAATTTTCTTGTTTGATAGCTGTCGGGTTGGAAAGTTTCTGCATTCTCAGTCCAAATTACAACACATCTGCTTTCAGCAAAAGAAAATTGCATCAAGAGACACATTCACCTATCTCCCATAGTCATGGGACTTCTTCAGTACATGCCTAAGCCAAACTAGCTTCCCAAGTTTGTTATTTATGCCCTGGGAAAGGCATTTATTGAGAGAAGAGGAGCTAAGAACAGAGACAAAACCTTTCTTACTGGTGACTGTAGAGCTCTGTTATTGGCTCCCATCATGCACATTTATTTATTTAGCTACACAGTTGGACATTAGTCTGATTGGAGGCACCAGCTTTCCCTGCTGCCCTCAGTACACCTGCTCTCCAACCTGGTGCAGCTCTGCTCAACCATACAATTGCTTCCCCATACATACTGTACTGAAGTACAGCTTACAAAGGTCTAGAGTTGTATCCTAGCAAATGTATCTGCCTTTTTATTTGCTCTTAATGTTGACAAGTTTGGCATACATAGTTCTGTTTAATCTACACAGAACTCTTCAGATAGGAAGTGATCATTTTTCCCAGTAGCATTGTTGCTAGGACGTTTGGTGTTCTGTGCAGTGTTTGCTAGTAAGCTATCTTTTTAAGTAAAGCTGATCTTCGAGTTAATTTCATCATAATCCTTTCTTAATTGGTTTTCCTTATGGGTGGATCTGAATAACTTTATTTGGAAACAAAGGAAATTCACGTTACTGGAAATGGTATGTGAGCCACTTCAGTGAACACTTCATTCAGAAACTGTGGATGTAGCCATTGTTGTGGTTCCTCACAGCCTAATAATTGCCCTACCAATACAGAGAGTGGTGTCAGAGTCATAAAGAGCTGACATAACTGATTTACCTGTTCTGTTCCCATATTTAAATGTTCCCATGATTGTTTGAGAAAGCTACGTGGAATTTTTTATAAGCTTCTGTGATAATGTATGAATTGAATTTAGGTTTTACAAGTATAACCTATAATAAAACCTTAGAAAGTTGAGTGCTCAATATTCCTCTTCTAGGATACTTCATTATACCCCACCCACACCTGTTTTCTCTCTCTCATGCAAACAGCCAATGTGCATTCAGTATTCTGTGACTACTGACCATATTTGGTCCTCATTAGGTTGGTTCTGGATTTTTGGATAGGGATAGAAACTTGCATGAAACTTCATGCAAGTTTCTAAATTAAAGACATATCAGAAGAGCTTAACCAGTACAGTAATTCTAGAAGTACCTCTCTTGTTCAACCATTCCTATAACAATAATTTCAGTAGTAATTTTGCTTTAATTTCCTTTTCATCTCAAACCTATTAAATAATTCTAAATTATACTAAGACTCCAGGATTGTTAAAAAAATTGTAATAAGCCTCAGAGATTGTTTAACTTTTCTATATAAGTTCAGCTCAAATTTTTTTACATAGTTTCCATTATTTCTTCTATTACCTTAGAAGTGCATAATTGGATTTTATCTCTAAAAGAAAGACACAATCGCACTAACCTTTTAAAAAGGCCCCCAGTTCGTCCATTAAGAATTGCTATTGCTTCACAATGAAAATACCTCCTGGTACCACCTATTAAAGAGTGGTTTGACAAAATGTGGGAATTGCTTATAATCTTGTCTGTAATCTATGCATGAGTGATTTATTTCTGGAATTTTTACAGATGATTTCTTGGAAAAATGGTTCCAGTTTATGATAAATGTTGACTCTTAAAATAGGATGTATGGAAGCCCTACTAGAGTTGATCTTATATTCTTATTGACTTATTGATACTAAAAGCTTTAAAAAAAATAGAATTAAAAAGATTGGGAGCTGACACAATTTTATAGCATGTTTTACGCTGCAAATTACATGAATTTTCAATGAATTAAATATCTGGTCAGTGAAAGTGAAAACTGGTGGTTATATTTCCAGTGAGTCATTGAGGAGTGTATGAGGTGTTAAGGGAAGGGCAGTACCTAAGGTGGCGGGACGGACAGACATTGTGCTAATTCTGGGATAGTTTGTCCACCTTTGATCCCCACCCTGCACTCAGCTATCACCTGTGACTCCTAGAAGCTGTCAGCATGTGACAGTGGCCACACCCCAAGAAATGGCTTCGACTGGTCTGCTGAATCAGGTGAGGGTAGCTGATGGGTCTTAAACCCTTGGTGAGTTAGGGAATTACACTGCATGCAAAGCAGGCTCTGGCAGAATGAGTGGATGAGACCAATAGAGAATCCAATGGTCAAAAAGGCAGTTTCTGCACGTACTATGTAAAGAGGTGAGGGGCAGATGGGGCCGTGAACATAACAACAACAACAACAACAACAACAACACCCCAACTGACTGGGTTGCCCTAGCCACTCTAGGCAGCTTCCAACATATATAAAAACACAATAAAACATTAAACCTTAAAAAACTTCCCAAGCCTCTGCTGCCCTGAGGGATATCTTCAGGAGAAGAAAATGCTAAGGAGTAAACCCTACACAAATTTGGAGTGGAATCTCTAAGGTAGTTGGATTGCCTCTTATACACCTCCTTCCAGCCACTCCTGCAACCAAGCTGGTGCCAAATGTATTGCCCTCTTTCCTTTGGACCATATCAGTATTGCCAAGAAGGGGGTGTATTAATCGTCTGGGCAGCTCAGGAGCTCCATAAACCCTGCCCAGGCTTGCACACTGTAGTCACTTCAGTGCAGCTAACACATCATTTTTACATCTCCCCTGGAGGCACATTTCATTGTCTCTTGAGACAGACAGATGCCAACAACAATAGATAAATTGAATGTGGGTTAATGTATTGAAAAATATTCAAATAAAGAAGTTGAATAAAATAATTGATTTTCCTATCACAGAGCATCTATGTCCCAGTAACTGAATTGAAAATATTTCTGTACATAGAATGGGTTGTTATATACAGCTCTTTTATAGATAGATGACACATTGACTACCTCATAGTTCCTTCCTTCCTTCCTTCTGCCACTCATGAACTGTTTAATCTGCTATGTCAACAAAGAAGTGTGTAGGATTAAGGGCAAGAACTACCATACTAGGTCAGTGTTACACCAGCTAGTGAAGCTGTTGAATCAATGTGACTATTTGACAAAGAGAGTGTTGCCAGAGGCAGCAGATAAGGAGCATGTAAAAGCTATTTTGTGGCCTGGCAGTGGACAAAGAAGATATGTGCTAAGATTGGGAAAGAATGAGGAGAGAAGGTAACTCATGTTTGCATAAACCCATGCACTTCCTTTCTGTATATAACACAAAGGCACTGAACTTGGTTCAGTGGAACTGGATTGTAGCTCACAGAAATTTACCTGTGGCACAGGCCACAACATAAGACAATCATAGGTCCATTGCAGATGAAATGTTTAAATGTATAAAACATCTATACTTGAAAAGTAAGTTGAGAAATACCTACACTTGAAACTTTGGGGAACTGATGTGCAGCATGGGTTAATGAATTGATAAAATAGAAGTCAGCTCCTTGTAATTAAATCATCTTACTTGCTTTTAATTATCACAGTTTTCATATTAGTGGTGGCCAAAGTGTATTGAAGTTGAGCATATATTTAGGGATGGATGGACTGCATTTTTTAAATAGCCACTGACAGTATTTTAAATGTAATAATCCTTTTGAAAAATTAAGTTAAATCCAAAATTACAAGAGCAATTTTGTGGCAGGACAATTGAAGACAGTTGCATGGTCCTTGTCTGGGCCACTTCCAAGTCTGGAAATGCTTTTTTAGAAAAGTGATCAGTTACTTGCATTCCTGGGCAAGACAAGCCACTAATTTCTATAATTATACATTATGCATACTACATTATTATGTCTTTCTTCTCTTGGAGGAGAGCTCTGAATGAAGTAGTATTTCATGATTAAAACTTTGCCTTGAAGTACCAAAATTAATTGATCCCTCCAGAGTGTCAATAAGAAAGAAACATGCATGTGATGTATAATTCTTCCCTATCCAAAATATGTTTGTGTGCTCGTCATCTCATATTTCAAAGTAACTACTTCAAATTGCAGCTCCTCCTTTCTTTGGCAATCTGGATCTGCTACATACCATTTGCTGTCGTCTACCAAGAAATCTTAACAGTGATAGAAGTTACGTGTTAGAAATGATCCTAGTATAGACTGAATGGAAGAGAAATTTATATTATTGGTAGTATAATAGCCATGACAGGTTGCTAGGCCTGGGATGAGGATTAGTTATCAGTAGTGGCAAGAAGAGAAGAGAAGGGCCTATAATGATTTCCTGGGCGTATTAAAAGATAGGCAGGCACTGAGCTACTTATCGAGTACAGTGGTACCTCTGGTTACCAACTTAATTCGTCCAGAGGTCCATTCTTAAGCTGAAAGCCTTCTTATCCTGAGGCGCGCTTTCACTAATGAGGTATCCTGCTGCGTGCACGCCTCCAGTGTGCAACTTCCGTTTGCATCCTGGGGCACACTTTGCAACCAGGAGCAGCTACTTCCGGGTTAGCAGAGCTCGTAACCAGAAGCATTTGTAACCAAAGGTACCACTGTATAAGATTTAAAGAATTTCAGAAACTTTGAAAACTTTGAAAATAAGACCAGAAAATAAGAGACCAGAAACACAAACCCAGAAACTGCCTCTGTATATAAACAGTGATACGCATAACATTATAAAATTACACATAATCCTGAAAAAGGACATCCATAATCTTTTACTTTAATATTCCAGTACATTCTAAATATACTTTTTAAAAATAGAGTGTCTATTTACTTACTTACTTACCTTACTTCTCTGAATCTTTCCAAATTTATTAGTTTTATCACAGATACGGCTTTAAGCAGCAGTGATTAGAAGCTACCTGAATGTTTTGTTGTGGTGAAGTAGCTTTGCACATTTTAATATGTTAACGTAACAAGCTGTTGGTTTTCCTAATAAGTCTGCATAAATATGCTTCTTAATTAAATCTATGATTTACTTTGTGATGCTATACAACTTCTATCCAAACTGCACTAAAACATTAGGTGGTAGAGCAGAGGGAAAGAACAAGATTCTCTGGAGCAACAATCCTTGGCAGCTGCAAAAGCATAATATGGATAGGCTTATCTGTGTGAAAGTTGCAGTTGAGATAGACTGTGTTAATGAGATGAAGTTTCTTCACCTGGAGCTCATCTGTAATTAGATAAGAAATACTGACAGGAGCAGTGAGTAAGTGGCTGCCCTCCAATGACAACTATTGACTGAACACTAGGTTGTGCATAAAATAGTGATACAGTCGATAAAAGCATCAGGCCTTGTTTGGTATAACCCTGCTGATTACTGTCTAATTTGCTGCTTGGAAAGAAGCCACAAATATTTTTTGCCTTGTGCTTAGAGTTGATGAGAGCTGATGATTATGTTTAATCTTACATTTACTTGCAAACTCTCTGTGACTGAGAGTAATGCACAGTGCATCATGATGCAAGGAAATAGAACCAAACCGTAACATTTCTGTTAGGTCAGTGCTGGGAAAGCGGCTGTGAACATTTCAGTGAAGAACAATTTTTAGACATCTCATTTGGAAAGAGGCACTTGGTCACAGCTACCTGAAAGGTCAAAACCAGAGTTAGATAAATAGCAGTGCACTGGTGTCATGGGAGCCCACATTCCGCAGGATATTCCAGGCATCTTCCCTGAAATTTGAGCTTTTGAGGGGGGGGGGGAGAATGAGTTTATATCACTTTTTGCTTATGAACATAACAGTTGAGGAGTGAAAAACATGAAATAGCATTGATACTTGAAGATTACAGGGTTTGGGTTCAAAGCCCGGGTTTCCCCACTCCCACTCTTCCCTTGTGACTCACAGAGGCAGTGTCAGACGATGGGGATGGCAGTACTGCACTGCAGGAAGCAAGCATAGCATCAGCACACGGCATGGTGGTTGTTGCAACCTAATTCCCCGCCCCCAAAAACACACCCATTCAGTTGAGTGTGCTGCTTAGAGAAGTGCTGAAAGAGCCTGCTCCAGTAGTAAAGGTAAGGTAAAGGACCCCTGAATGGATAAGTCCAGTTGAATTCAACTATGGGGTGCGGCACTCATCTCCACTTTCAGGCTGAGGAAGCTGCCATTTGTCCACAGGCAGCTTTCTAATGCATGTGGCCAGCATGACTAAACCACTTCTGGAGCAATGGAACACCATGACAGAAGTCAGAGTGCACAGAAACACCATTTACCTTTGCGCTGCAGCAGTACCTATTTATCTACTTGCGCTGGTATGCTTTCAAACTGCTAGGTTGGTAGGAGCTGGAACAAAGCAATGGGCGCTCACCTGGTTGCTCATCCCTTACGATGGGCAAGCCCAAGAGGCTCGGTGGCTTAGACCGCAGTGCCACCCGCATCCCGCTACAGTAGTATCTGCTTCAGAGGGCGCAGAGAAATTCTGGCAAAATGAAAATGATTTTATCACAGACGTGTCTTTAAGCCTGAGTGATTTATATGCTAAAGAGATCCCTTTCCCTTGCTGCCTTTGTGGGGGGAAAGGAGAAGGAAAAAACAGAGTGAACAGGGAGGGAAAGGAGAAGAAGATGGAGAGAGAAAGAGGATGGCAGCAGAGCTGGCAGTTTGGCTTAGTGTCCTCAAAGAGAGAAAAGCTACTGGTTTGGCTGATAGGCATTTGGCACGTGCAATAACTTTTCATTTTAATATGTAATTGTAATAAATTATGTATCTTTCATTTCACTTATTAGATTGTATTTGAATATGTCCACTGCCCAGGGGAGGGGAAATGGCCTGCCTTTTAACAGCAGCTTTATATGCAGGAATTAAAGGTGAAGCTCTTCCTGGCACATTATCACATGCTAGTGGTCTAATGCCTGCTAGAGTCCCTAGTACAGTGTAAAAGTTGGAAACCCTAGTTTCAAACTGATTTATGATGCCAAATCAAGGGATTAAGCATGATTGTTGTTTAAGTTCTCCCTTTTCCCATGCTACTTTAAGGAGGTACCATAATGCTGCATGGCACTACAGTTTTTCATAACTTCCCAGACTATAAGCTCATAAAACTAAA
This sequence comes from Podarcis melisellensis, assembly GCF_964234715.1. Taxonomy (NCBI): domain Eukaryota; kingdom Metazoa; phylum Chordata; class Lepidosauria; order Squamata; family Lacertidae; genus Podarcis; species Podarcis melisellensis. The sequence goes on from NC_138531.1 coordinate 59,573,879, forward strand.
TTCTATCCTCCAATTTTTAAAAAAATCATCTTATAATATTTTAGTATGGAAAATAATTAGATGTGGAGTCGTATTAGTAGTAGGATAAAGTAAAGCTGCCTGTCTCTGGTCCATTCTTGCAATTTGAGACAGTGACCAAATTTCCTATTAACCTTGTTGCTCTTTCCAGTGAGCAAGTCTTAACCCCCCCCCCTTTTCATTGATCAGCATTAATTAGAAGTTGCATTATTAAAGGTTCAGAAGAAGTCAAACATACTTATGGAGACAATATTCCTTCAGTAAAAAAAGAGAAATGCAGTCACATTTTCTTTCCCTTAGCAGTTCTGGGAATACAGTGACAAAACCAAAACATCTTACTTGGTAAATTATTAATGTTCAATACTTTTTATGTCAGCTGTAGAAGTTAATTTGTGTGTAACTGAGAAATTAGCATATTGCTGACCCAGAGTATTAAAGCCTTATTATTAGGATGTTTTCTTTGATGGTACTCTTTGTTCGTATTTCCGTTTTCTAGAAAAAGCTAAAAGGTTGCTGCTAGGTCAGTAACACACTATTATTGACCATGTTAAAACCATAGATAAAGTAAAGATCAAACCTCTGTGGTCATACCTATGTCCTTAGCTATAAAGTAGACCACCAGTCAGTACAAATAAAACTCTCTGCAAAAGAGCCTACCTCACAGGGTTGTTTTCAGGATGAAATGGAGAAGGGAATAACCATGTGTGCCATCTTGAGTTCCTTGGAGGAAAGGGAGGTATAAATGCAATAATTGTAATTATAATAATGATAAATATTGCAGAAATCAGTTTAAATTCAATTGAATCAAATTGAACCTCCTCCCATACCACCCTTATATTATATCCTAAATATGTTCCAGTTCTTTCAGGTTGGAAAAGACCACAACCTGCCTATAAATGAGATAAGGCTTTTACTTGGCAGTAGTCCTACTTATCTTCTGGAACAGAATGATTAGTCCCAGAGCTCCCTGTTGCCTACAGTGCTTGTGACCAGTAATTGGCACTATTTTTCTGTCAGGCTATAATATTCACATTTTGCAGTTACATTACAGGCTATAATATTCACATTTTGAAGTTTTGTACTATATTGTTGCTTTTATTTTGAAGTTAACTTTATCTTTTTTCCACTTGTCGATTAGTAATATAACAGTATATAATTTAAATACTAATGGAGTTATCAAGACAGTACTAAATTACTAGGGCTGTATTGCAAGTAATAATGTATGTGCCCTTGTGAGCCATATCAACAAACAATGCCTAATATGAGGTTAGCTACAAATTCTTAGAAGCACATGCCCGTGCGCTTTATTCTCCCAGAAATCAATGGAATGTAAGTGTAGGTTGTGATCTGAAGAAATCATGATTAGGATTTTGTGAGTATTACACATGTGAGCAAAAAGAATCTTGTGTTTTTCCAGAGTTCTTTCTGCTGTATGTGTAAGAATGGGCTTCTGGATAATGAATTAAAAGGGCACAACCTGAATCTGAAACTAGTATACTGTACTTAGGTCCAGTGCAGATTAAACACTTGCAGTGTAATAGGTGTACCGCCCATTATTTGAGAGCAAATTCAATTGAAATTACCTTCAATGTGGGTATGTTTTGTTTTGGGCAATATTGAGAAAGTGGGGAATAGGAAGAACATGGCTCTCTTCTTGTACCCTATTACATAGTGTCCCAAAGTACTATAAGATTTAGGGTGTTAGATTCAACAATGGAAGAAACTCAGTGATCAAGAGCCCCACACACTCATGAACTGCATATGTTTAGGATCAATGCTTGCCTGTTTTGCTTAGATAGAGAATAACTTGAAGATACACAGTTCTTTCAGAACACTGCCTTAGAATAACTTGAAAACAATATAGGTAGGGGAAAGTAATTAGAACCACTATTGTATGGTCTAGACATCAGGATTAACAGATTTGATGTGAAGGAAAATGTCATAAGATATTAATTAAGAGGAAAATATTAGTTTGATATTAACTTGGTGGATTCAACTACTCTTCATTCTCTTCATGCTACAGTACTGAGATTACTGCCCAATTCCTTGTTAAAGTCTGGCTGTTAGCAATCACCTCTCTCTGCACCTCTATTTTCCTGTGAGATCTCCTGTCTGTGTAATGATGAGGTATGATTCTGCTCAGTCTGTGAGATCAGAAAAGATCAAAGCCAAATGTGATATGCCTCTAAGCAATGTGCTGAAATAAAGTCCCAACAACTCACAACACAATCATTGTTCATTATGATTTCCTTTAGGGAAGCTCCTCATAGGGAATGGCTTAACCGGAAGGAAATAGTTATCAAACTGTCTGATAAAAAGATGGACGTAGATAACAACCTACCTATAACTAACGCTCTGCTGTCCTACAAAATAAAGTGGTTCCAAAGAACTTGTATAAACTTATATTCTGAATAGAATATATTGTCACAGTCAAATAATTTACCATTTTTTTCCTGAAACCTTGACTGACTGATTGGTCTATGATGGTGTTTAATAGTTTATGTTTTTCAACCTCCTGCTTACTCAAAATAATATAGGTAATTAGGAATCTGTTGATTAGGATCAGTTCAATGAATAATTACTCTAGAGACATTCTTATTACTGGACACCTTATCTGGATCTCCAGAGAAAACAACATTAATTGTAAAGTGTATATTATTTCCCTTCACAGCTTACATCAGCTTAAGTTAAGTATTTCAAATTAGCAAATCATGTTATTTTTAAATAAAGCTTTTGTTGACTGAAACTGAATACATTAACTGGGCAGTTAAAGCTTTATTTATATAGTTATTTTATGCTTTTCAGAAGAAGTAATTCAGGCAATGTGTGGAGCTGCCTCTGAAGATGGTTCAGAAACTTCAGCTGGTGCAAAATGCAATGACGAGCTTGCTCACCATAACAAGGTGGTTTGAGCATATAAAACCAATTCTGGCACAACTGTACCGGCTGCTGATTAGTTTCTGGGCCCAATTCAAAAGTGCTGGTGTTGACTTACACAGCTCAGGATCTCAATATGTTTGGGATCACCTCTCCCCATACGAATCAACCTGGCTCTGCATTGTCCTCTGAGGCCCTTTTCTGTGCCCCCTCCAAGAGAGGTTAAGAGGTTGGCAGCACAAGAACGGGCCTTTTCTGCAGTGGCTCCCCATTTGTGGAATGTTCTCCCCAGGGCGGCTTGCCTGGCACCTTCATTATACACCTTTAGACACCAGGTGAAAACATTCCTCTTCAAGCAAGCCTTTGGCTGATTAACTCCAGTGTCCTTTTAAATGTTTTCGAGGGTGGGGTTATTGTTTTGTTTTGTCTTTGGTCATGTTTTTATTATATATAGTGTGTTTTTAATCTTGCATTTTTATGCTCTGAACTGCCCTGATATTTTCAGATGAAGGGTTGCATTTAATAAATAAATAAATAAATAAATAGGAAAACCAAGCACAGTTCTGTCAAAGAATTTATTCTATTCCACCAAAGTAAATGGAGAAACCTATCCTTGAAAATAGCTACTGTTGCATTTGCTGTTTTAGATGTTTTTGAAAGTAAATGTGTTTTCTCAAAGGTTTTAAAAAGACACTTCATCAGAACTAAATAGTTCTTCCATGCTGGAGAAACAAAAGCCAAAAGCTTCACACCTCTTTTAACTGAAATATGCTTAGTGATAGTGGTAGGCCTAGCTTCTATGTTTAAGGTACTTCGTTTCATTGACATGTTGTACGCAAATAGACCCAGTAATAAAATATCCAGACATCATGAATCTCATTTGTTTCTAGCTGTGACTAGTGCAGAAAGGGATTAGATATGGATCTGTATTATGCCCTCTTGTACCGAACTGTGAAATCTCAGAAGCCAGCTGAAGAGGTCTAATCTTCAGACAAACAACCTGATCTTTTTCCCAACGATAGGATTAATAACCTGTAGGTAAAGCAATGATATTTGTAAACACACTTCTGACTTTCCCGAGGGCTGTAGTTTTGAATGTAGTTCCCTTCTTTATGCAAAAGGACCTGACAGGATTGTGACAAGAATTCTGACACCTTCCTCCTCTCTGTGCCCTTGTAGCAAAGGTGAGGCAACGTTCATGGTATTGCATCACTTACTTGGTTTGATGTGAAAAGGGATATATGCACCTTGTATTGAGAGAGACTGTTTTGCAAAGTCAAACCTTTAGGAAGAGCATTTGATTAGATGAAAACAGCCAAAAATATATTAAAATAGCCGCACTTCCTTAACACTGTGCTGTTAAGGAAAAGAGAGAGAGAGGGGAAACAAAAACAAGTAAATTAAATATCAAGCTCCTAAATGTGAGAACACTTAATTGTTCATGTGGCATGTTCTTTTTGGTAATACTGGAGAAAAGGTATCTGAAAGCACACACTGCTCTTAAATTCACAAATGGTCCCTAGGCTGATGATGCTATTTTTATTATGACTGCTTCAGCTTGACTGTAAACCAGATGTTGAAGCAATCACACAGCATTTCGCTTATGTGAGATGCTTATCAACAGAGGCCAGAGGCTTAGACCATATATTTTATTGCAGTATACTTGACGCCTCCAAACCTTTGCATATGCTTTGCAATTCCTGAGTGTGCCGACTGGTAAATCAGTAGGATGGTGGTAAAAACAAATTACAGTGGAACATATTAGTGTTGTGACTGTAAAATCTGCAGTTCAGTTTTGCAGAAAAACAATGGCATTGTTGCTTTCTTCTTCTGTCTCATTCATGTTACTTGTGAAATTGTTTTTAAAATTTGAGCATATGCTATAAAATCTTCTTTAGTAAGCTTTGCATTGATTTGCATTTGCAAATCTGCTTTGCAAACAGATAAAAGACCACCTGACTATTAAGTGGTGGTTGAAATCTGTTTTGGTAGTTGGTACTGCTTTAATAAAAAAAAGAAAAAGAGTGAAGTAAAGTGAAAAATGCTGTAATTTGTACAACTGAGTGCTTCACTTACAGCAAAGAGCTGTGATTTCTGGTCTGCTCAACCAGACATTTCTTAAAACAAGGATAATAGCTCTGAGAGCAAAGTACACAAAACCTGACCCAGTAGCCTCATTTTAGCTTTTATCTCCTGGTTCATTTTCCAGGAAAGAATCCTATTTTTCTGTCAGATGAAATATCATAATTCGTATTGAGATTAGCAGCCTGTGTATAAAGCAATATTTTGTGAGCTTCTCCCTCCCTGTACACACACAAACACACATACACGACAAAATTCTGGATGGAGGAATGTCTTTTGAACATTTTGAACCTTTTGATCATCTGAGACACACCAGAAAAAAATACAAAAGAGAAAGATAAATGGCAGTTTCTGCCCTTCCCTAGCAATTTCCACATACTTGTCAAGTTGCTGTGAAGTCTTTATGCCTCAGGAACAGATGAAATCTGGGAAAATGAATACTGTTACAAGCCACCCCAGTCTCTTCTGAGTGGCGGAAGATTCCAGGGATCTTGGCACTTAACCAAGGTTTGTGTTTTCTTTGGGGAAAATGAGGCACAGTGTCTTTAAGAAGTATAGTTTATTTACACATATTTACATCTGAATTTAGATGGGGAGAGAATTCACAGCATTCACAGCTCAAGAGCGGCTTGTCCTTCCCAGCAACACAGCATTGGATTCTGAGGCATCCTAAGTGTCATCTCTGTCTCTCTCTTTGTAACATCCTGCTCCAATCAGTGAGCATGGCTGCTGTCCTTCAGTACCTGCATTGAGTTGCTCCTCTCCCTCCTCCTTGTTTCCAGCAGCACTTGCAGAAAGCGGCTCTTCCCCTTCTGTATCTCCTTTTGCCCCCAATCATCCTGGCAACCTCTTGTTTCTCAAGGCCATTGCAAAAGACCCTTTTCCCTGTTGCTTACATCAGGCCATTGGTAATCCAACCCCAGAAGCTCCTGGGCAGAGAGTTTTATGTTTTGCCAGTGGCTTACCATTATCAAACAAAGCAGGCCATTATCAGCCTTCTGTTTCTTCAACAACCCACCCTCAGCCAGCTTTGCCAAGTTGGCCTCATGAGGAAGCTAGTTGGTATTACAGTATTTCCAGCCCTTGCTAAATTTATGAGTTTGCTCAAATTTCAATCCCTCACTGAACGTAGAGATTATTTCGGGGGTGGGGCCATCCTCCCAAAACATAATAAGGAAACATTGAAATCTGATGTATAGCTCTTTTCAAGCCTAGTAGTTTTGTAATACAATTTTCCCAGGCAGTAGAAATAAAGCCCCAAAGCATAAGGCAATTCATATATTTAGATGCCTATTGTGTTTCTGGATGAGGAAGTACAGTTTTCTTGCAAAACCAACCCTAAACTACAGTGTAGAAAACTTGCTTAACCAGATAATCAGATTCCTGCAGGGGAAAGTGATTGGGGGACAAAACATACTGGTGGTGGGCATAGCCCAAGCCCAAGTGGGTTGGGCCAAAACAGATACACCCATTTGCACACACAACTTGACATTTCTCAGTTTGGCTTCTATGTTGTGTGCTGAGAAAGGGAACAGCAATACAGCAAGCTGGAATGTGGCAAGCAATTCTCTCTGTACATTACTAGCTTCCTTCTCAGCCTATTTTCCAATGGAAAAAAAATAGTGCCAGCTGTATTGGTCTGATGAAGCAGATTGCTGTGTCCCTGCTTTGCCAGCCCAATCAGCTTCTGTACTGGCTGTAGAGAGACGGAAGACTGTTCTTCTGACAGTTTAGAAGCCAATTGGGCTGGTAAGCGTTCCTCTGCCAGTATAGAAACCGGTCAGGCTAGCAAAGCAGGGACAGAATACCTCCTCTTATCTAACAACTTGATTTTACTATCAATAATTTTGTTCTATCAGTTCTTCACATTTTCTTTATAACTCCCATCTAGCTCTTTCTCCTCTTTCCAATATATACTAATTCTTCCTGTTTCCTCACCTACTATTAAATCTACATTTTCATCTACATTAATCCTCTTACCTTTGCCTATTAACCAACTTTTTTGCAACCTGTTATATCATTTTCTTACCCAATTTTTTTGCATAGTAGAGTAAGTTGTTCCCGACCAACAACATATATTTTTCATTAAATCTTTCTTATCTTTTTCCTTCCCTATTCTCAATTCTGATGTTACCACAATCCCCCTTAAAATGTATAACTTTCATTAAGCATATTTGTAAGATTAAACTTGGCAAACCAATTGGCTATTTGGTCCAGATGCTTGTTTTCATATGATCAAGGTCCATTAATCATTTTCCCACTTCTGGTTTGCAGTTTTGTGACTGAAAGTGGAAATAGTGGCATGCTGAAGGCCAGCTTGTAGGTTCAAGGCTGAAATGGCTTTATAGAGGGACTTCCTAGTCATAGCTATAACTCTGCTTTTTAGTTATAGCTGTCACCTAAGAGACTGCTCTTTCCATTCATTTTATTATTACTATCATTGGAGAGAGAGAGAGCCCTTCATTTCATTTTGAATAACCTCTTGTTTTTCTTTTATTTCTCTGCCCCAGTACTTTATAACAAACAATATTTTTTATCATTTTTGCTGCCTCCCCACGCCCTACTTACCATTTTTCTCTTCCCTCCCATCTGCTAGGATAGATTGGCAAGTTTATTCACATTCATTTAAAACACTTATTCATGTGAATAGGGCTTGCCTTGTGTGGATATTATACAGTACTAAAAAGGTAAAGGTAAAGGTACCCCTGCCCGTACGGGCCAGTCTTGACAGACTCTGGGGTTGTGCGCCCATCTCACTTAAGAGGCCAGGGGCCAGCGCTGTCCGGAGACACTTCCGGGTCACGTGGCCAGCGTGACATCGCTGCTCTGGCGAGCCAGAGCCGCACACGGAAACGCCGTTTACCTTCCCACTGGTAAGCGGTCCCTATTTATCTACTTGCACCCGGGGGTGCTTTCGAACTGCTAGGTTGGCAGGCGCTGGGACCGAGCAGCGGGAGCGCACCCCGCCGCAGGGATTCGAACCGCCGACCTTTCGATCGGCAAGTCCTAGGCGCTGAGGCTTTAACCCACAGCGCCACCTGTGTCCATTATACAGTACTAGAAATGATTATATGCAGATTGGAGTAAGGGGGAGTTTTTATCTATCTATCTATTTAGCATTTGTTTTTTTAGCCCTTCCAAATTTTGAAAATCAGTAGCATCACTAATAAATTTTAGTATATTTCTATTTCTATTTCAAAACTGAACTGAGATAGTCCCTCCCTGCAGAAAGTAATTCAATCAATGAAAGCTAATGGGTACAGAAGCCTTGTTTTTGTTGTTCTCAGAATACAGATTTGCTTAAAGTTGTGAGCTTTCAAGAAATTTTTCATAATACCAAATGAAATAATTTGTTCTTTATGAAATAAGAGCTTGAGGGAGTAGCAGTACTAACAAGCCCAGTTGAATTCTTTTCCTGTTTACAGAAACAAAGTTAGAGATATTGCTAAATTTGGGAAAAATATAACAAAACAGACTGATCCATTAAACCCGGCTGACTAAACCTTTCAAAAGACTATGTGACAGCTCTGCACTTAGCTGTGAGAAGGTAAAGCCATAGATGCTATGGGGAGGAACTTAAGTTTCTACCTCCTCTCAATCATTTTAGTTGTAACCAAGCCACATATGTCCTGGTTCACGCATTACATGAACACGTTAGCCTGTGTAACCATGGAGATACGATATTTGGACTCTTTGATCAAGATTCCATTGAATACCACAGAGGCGGCTGTTTATCAGCTCCATCTGGTACGCAGGCTGAGACCCTATCTGCCCGCAGACTGTCTTGCCAGAGTGGTGCATGCTCTAGTTATCTCTCGCTTGGACTACTGCAATGTGCTCTACATGGGGCTACCTTTGAAGGTGACCCGGAAACTACAACTAATGCAGAATGCAGCAGCTAGACTGGTGACTGGGAGCGGCCACCAAGACCATATAACACCGGCCTTGAAATACCTACACTGGCTCCCAGTACATTTCCAAGCGCAATTCAAAGTGTTGGTGCTGACCTTTAAAGCCGTAAACGGCCTCGGTCCAGTATACCTGAAGGAGCGGCTCCACCTCCATCGTTCTGCCCGGACTCTGAGGTCCAGCGCCGAGGGCCTTCTGGCGGTTCCCTCGCTGTGAGAAGCCAAGTTACAGGGAACCAGGCAGAGGGTCTTCTCGGTAGTGGCACCTGCCCTGTGGAACGCCCTCCCACCAGATGTCAAAGAGAAAAATAACTACCAAACTTTTAGAAGACATCTGAAGGCAGCCCTGTTTAGGGAAGCTTTTAATGTTTAATAGGTTATTGTATTTTAGTGTTTTGTAGGAAGCCGCCCAGAGTGGCTGGGGAAACCCAGCCAGATGGGCGGGGTATAAATAATAAATTATTATTATTATTATAAATTATTATTGTGCCTGAGCAGGGAAAGTGCCAAATGCAATGTTACAGAGAACTTAGTTAGTACAAGGTTATATCCAAACTCAAATTGCCTGGGCCACTATCTTATACTTTGTTTCAGTGATACAGATAGAAATAACTGAAAGTCTAATAGTTGGGGCGGCAAACAATCTGGAAGGGTGAAATGAAGGCCTATATACACCCGAGCAGAGGTTGCCAAACTTTTGTGACTTATGAGCATATTTGAAATTTTGAGAAAGTTCTATGTACCCTCCGCTCGGGTTGCTTATATCACCTCTGGCCCAGATCACTCTCTGCTCCACTGAAAGGCAGAAAAAAAGAGATTGCTCATGCACATACACTAATTCTTTGCTTTTCCATAGGGACTTGATAACAGTTGAACCAGTTATTTTAAAAATCACTTGAATTTGCATGATTTTATACAGGGTACCTCTCATGTAACTCCCACCTCCCCGTACACCCTCTAACAAATTAAAGGTTATAATGGTAGACTGCAAACAAAACAAAAATCATGGATCCAGTACTATCTCTATTAATTTTTTTTGGATACCTAGTATTCATGTTCTTTATTTTACTGTTTAATATTGTATTGAATTGATTCTTTCCTGTATCCTGTCTTGCTATTTTATAACAAAAGGCAGTCTATACACATTTTAATAAATGCGAGGAATTCCTGACAGCTATCATCACTTTGTGGGCTGAAGGCAAATGCTGGCCTCAGGAGTACCCCAGCTTCTTTAGGGAAGCCACAGTAGGAAATCGAACTGCTCCCAAATTGCTAACATAAACTTCTGACTTACCTTGAAATGGAAGTAAGATGCTCCATGCCATGATTTAATAGTTATAAAGCTGAACATCTATTTACATGTTTTATAACAGCTTGCATGCCATTTATGTGTGTATTAATGTTCTAAGACATAAAGTGAATATTCTTAATGTTGAATTCCTAATGCAAGCTGAAGTGAAGACAGCTCCTAATGTAGCTAAACTGGAGGCAAGGTGGAGTGGGGAAGTTCCAGCTACTTTGACAAGAAAATAATTAATGTCTATTGTTTAAGCCAGACTTACTCTTCTTCCAATAGTTTTTCTGTCTAGAAAATTCTGTAGTTTAGAAGAACTTGAGGTTTCAAAGGGAAGGATAATATAAAGATTAACCATAATCTTCTCTCCTTCCTATCATATCTCAAAAATGAAACTGGCTTAAATGACATCCTCTAAAATCTAATAATTATTGTAATAAAGAATACTTTATTTCAGTAAAAAACAAAACAAATTGAATGTAAAATTGTGTATGTGTGTGCGTGTGGGAGAGAGAGAGAGAGAGAATGAGAGTGTGTGACAGATACTAAGCCTCATTAAATCAGAATTCTAAAGAGGGCCCTATCTTTTAAAGGCAGAGCAGGTATTGTCCTGATGAGTTGGGGGCAGCCCACCAATTGGCAGGCCCATTGGGTGATAAATGTCCTAAGGCCCCAAGGCTGAGGACACATTTTTCATCATTAATCTATCCCATTGTGAACTGGTCCACTCACATTGATTCCAACTAGGGGGCATCATCTGCTGTTAAAAGGGTGATGACTCGCTAAAAATGAAGGCCTGAAACTAATCATGTATAGTTAGAGCCTTTGCTGGCAGCTTGCTTAGATAGCTGTAGGGTACTAATAGGAAAGCACTAGACATTTGGGCAGACACTTCTCAGCTTTGTATGGGAATGCAGTAGGCCCCTTTGAAAGCACATCATGCGATTTTAGCTATTGCTGAATAAAATACTACTGAGATAAATCCTTTGTCTTGTGTTTTTTTTTTGTTCTCTTGCAGGCTGCCTTTGCAGTAATAAAAATACAAAATAAAACAGTAGGCTTCTTAAACATAATGCAGTGCCCAGCCTGTCAAGCTAGGATCCTACTAAATGATTCACTTACAAAGAATTCCCTTTGCAAAAATCCTTGTCACTCTGTCTAATTCGTCTGTCTGTCTCTCTGGGTTTCAGTGTAGCCTCTTATTTATCTAAGGGCCTTGCTACTCCTGTGTGCAAGTAACACAGGTGCTTGCCTTTGCCTTTGATGTTGCTTATTAATTTATACCAGCTGGGATGTTAAAAAAATGTGAAGTTCTCATTCAGTTTGAGCTTCCAGTAAAGCTGTTGATGCAGCACTGTTGAATCCAAGTTGTATTTTTCTGCTGTAATGGAAATGGGTAAGATTTTTATTTGGTTATTTTTCTTGTCATACCATGGCCCTAACTTTAAAAACAAAACAAATCCAAATTAATATGACTAGGAATGAGTTTCCTTTTCAAAGTTTGAAATAGTTCATGTTGCTGGAGGGGCTTCTTCCTTATAAACAACTTCCTCCCTGTAGGGTTCTCCTGAGAGTTCACATTCAGGAAGCAATGCAACCTTAATTAGTGGCATATACAGTCATCAGCCATTGTTAAAGACACTGCCCAAAGTAAAGGGTTATTACTGTGGCAGCCAGTGTTTTCCAGTGATTTTATTTTGGGATGTATAAGGTCTCATAACGAGTTGGGTCTAACAGCTAGGATTTCACCTGACAGGTTAGCATGGTTAAAATGAACTTATGCCCTAGTACAACAGCATACCAACATCACAAACAGTCATATTATAGCAGTATTATGAGAATGTATGGCAACAGATACAAAACATTTGGTCACTATGCTCTATTATGCTGCCTCCATTATTTAAAATTAAGCATATCATATACAAATGAGGGCATTTTAGACATAGCCTTAAATGCTTGATGTGTTGCTTTGTGATGAACCAATACAAAAACTTTGTTTGAGGTTCTGTTTTAAAGTGATCAGCTTTAACAACCTTTGAGCTTTTTAAAGTTAATCCCTCAAAACAACCCCCCCATGTGAATATCTGATTTGTTTCTTCACTCCTCTTTTCATTTCTGCTTCAGTATTTTACATACATTAGCCATTGGCAGTCTGTGGCCCTCCTGATGTTTGGCTTCTAACTCCCATGAGCCCCACCTAGCATGGCTTGCAGTCAGGAATAAAAGAAGTTGTAGTTTCCCTTCTGTGATTTACATGTTTTGAAACTGTAGTAGACCTATGCCTGCTGCGTGAAAAAGGCTAAAATAGAAAGCAAATACATAAAACCAGAAAGCAAATGCATAAGCACATGAGTAAGCCCATAAAGAACCTACCGTGGATTGTGAAAGTGATTTATTAGTTCAGCTCCCAGCCTTATGCAGGAAATCCTTTATAGGAGAGCTAGAACTAGGCACTGGGATTCCAAAGCTGGAGCAAGAGAATAGTTCATTTATAGCTGATCCATTTCTGGAAGCCATAGGCTGAATTATGTACATTGCACAGTATCCGAAGAATGATCAGAAGAATCTTGTTGCATCCAGCCAAAGGCCTCCATAGTGCGGTAAACAGTTTCCACCCTGGTCAGCCAGGCGCTTGGAGGAAGCCCATACAAGCAGGATATGAGGGCAATAGTGTATGGTGTGCTGGGACTGCATCACTCCCCTGGCCTCCCTTTGCCTGAGTCACTGCTGCATACCAGGATAACAAGGAGGTGAGGAAAGCGGAAGTAAGGCTAATATGGTGCAGACATGTTAGCAGAAGTGACAGAGTGGCTCCACTGCCAGGTTTGCACCGTGCTGATCTCACCACCATTTGAGAGAATCCACTGGAGGGAGGTGATATGAGTGGTGCAGCACCGTCTGTTCTGCCACTGCACAAGGGCAATAAGCATCTCCCAACTACTGTTCTTCATCAACTCTTATTCAGGGACATGCTGCCTTCCTTTGATTCTGGAAGCAGCATATTTCCATCATTATTTGTAGCCACTGATAGCAGTTTATAAAGTTTAATCAACTCTAGGTAAAACTGCATGATCTTTGCATAGGACACGATGCCATTTTAGCACTGCTAGAGCCACAGTAGCTAAACTGTGGGGGATGGGGAGGGTTTTACTGAAATCACAAGAAAACTAATTGGGAATAGTTTCCATTCAACATTTTGGTTCCTAAACACACAGTGTGGAGTAGCTTGATAAGAACACATGCATAAATGGAGACGTAAAAACCTGGTGCCCCTTGAGCCCCTTTGAACAACTACAGCACAGTGGAATTGGAGAAGATCTGCCTAGGTATTGCATACTTAGGGCTGCCATATTTCAAAAGGTAAAAACCAGGACACCCCAAAAGTTGTTGAGCTTACTTAAGATCCAGGACAAAGCACCACATTTTGGAAATTCCCCATTTGAAATCCTGGTACAATCTGGACGTATTGCAGTCCTATGTGTACTTGACTATCTGCGTGCTTTTGCTGCCTCACTGAGCTGCTATTCTGAGACAGTTGATGTCCTTTGTAAGTGCTAGGAGATCTGGAATCTTGGCTTCTTCCCTGAGAGACAAGAGAGAGGCTGCCCTAAGAAGAAACATGAACACTTGCAGTTTCTTGCATCAGTGATTGATGCATTGATAAACAGCCAATACCTCTTAGATTAGAATACTTTGATAAATCCTATGTAGAGGGGAAATTGGGTTTGCTTTCCTGGATACAATGGTTTAGTAAAATTGATTCTGATCTGCTGCACCGAATTTAGTCATATCACATATAGTGGTACCTCGGGTTAAGTACTTAATTAATTCCGGAGGTCCGTACTTAACCTGAAACTGTTCTTAACCTGAAGCACCACTTTAGCTAATGGGGCCTCCTGCTGCTGCCACGCCACCGGAACACAATTTCTGTTCTTAACCTGAAACAATATTTCTGGGTTAGCAGAGTCTGTAACCTTTGTAAACTGAAGCGTATGTAACCCGAGGTACCACTGTAATAAGATTGCTATGTACGAAAAAAATATGCAAACTTAAAAAATATAATTTGGACATAATACACATTTTGTGGCATTCAGTAAATCAGGTTCTTGAATTTATCCTATATGTATAGTTAAATGAATGAAATATTATTTCACATGCACGTTCAGAACCCAAGAGAAGATTTTAACAAAACAAAACAAAAACCCACTACCCTATGCAAAGAGCACAAAAGTCAGCCAACTGTGAAATTACAGATCATCTGGATTTCCCTCTAGTTTTGACTGTTTCAGTGAGCTAGAATCGGCACATTTTCTGCAGTCTACAGCTCTTGGAGTTCATAGTGTTTTATACCAATTTGCTGCAGTTGATTACATGTCCATCTTACTACAGCACTTTTTTGAGTATGCTTGATGGTTTATAGCAAATGTCTTGCAGAGATAATACAGTAAGATAATGCTATTGATAGCTAATATGCAGCTGCCAAGCTGCTCCCTTAAAACAGAATACTAAATGAGAAAAATGTATGGGAATACATGTTTATATGCAACTAGTATATATTTAAATAGAATGAATAAGTAGATCTCTATTTGTAGGATTGAATGAACTGTTTATTTCTCTGTTTATTACGGTATATTGCTTAACTTTGGTGTTCCATTAATAAGAATTTGTAAACTATTGCATATGTATGGGCACGTTTGATCTTTGTATGAGCCAAGAGCCTGAGCTGGAGCTGAACAGAACTATTGTCATATCTTCTAACATTTCATAGATGAGAACAGGAACATTTCCTCCTACATAATTGATCCACTTTTAATTTCTCCTCTCAGTTTCCTTCCTGAAACTCGTCTACAAAATAGTCTTTTCCTCCTGGTATTTCCCTATTCTATCATGAATGTTTTTTGCCAAGTTTTGTCTGAAACCTATCCCAGGAGATGGGTTTCAGTTGAATCTGGTTTTAAATACCAGGTGAATAAGAGTTTCCTTGAGCATACACAGAATATTTTCTCATATAAATGAACAATGGTAATCTCCGGTTTGAGAATATACATTTATTCCCCAAAGAATCCTGAGATGTGTGGTTTGTTAAATGTTCTAAGAGTTGTTAGAAAAGCCTTATTTTCCTCATAGAGCTACAGTTCCAAGAGGGAAGTGGGATTGATTGTTAAACCACTTTGGAAATTGTAAGTCTACCTAACAACTCTCAGCACCCTTAAGAAACTACACTTCCTAAGATTTCCATGACTGTTTAAGCTGGGACGATACAGCTTTTACATAGTTTAGATGGGGTCTCAGTGTCAGGCATCTTCTTACATGATTTAGTGTGAAAGATTGGATGGATGATTCACTGACAAGATGCAGAAGGCAAGAAGAGTTTGGAAAAACAATAGAGTACTTGATAGAGAATATTTACCGTAGATACTGAATAACGGTTCTGCCCTTTTCTTTGTAGCTGAAGGTTTCATTCTGTAAAGGGCTGAAAGATACACTTTCTTCTTTCTCTTCTGCAGTGTAGCCAAGGTCAACAGACCCAATTCCACTTTCTTTTGCTCTTCTTAAGGTGCAGAATTGAAATATCTTTAAATTAAAAGTCGTTACATTTATAAGTATGTCTCTGAAGCAGTTGATTATTTAAATACTAAAGGTAAAGGTAAAGGTAAAGGTACCCCTGCCCGTACGGGCCAGTCTTGACAGACTCTGGGGTTGTGCGCCCATCTCACTTAAGAGGCCAGGGGCCAGCGCTGTCCGGAGACACTTCCGGGTCACATGGCCAGTGTGACATCGCTGCTCTGGCGAGCCAGAGCTGCACACGGAAACGCCGTTTACCTTCCCGCTGGTAAGCGGTCCCTATTTATCTACTTGCACCCGGAGGTGCTTTCGAACTGCTAGGTTGGCAGGCGCTGGGACCGAGCAGCGGGAGCTTTCGATCGAACCTTTCGATCGGCAAGTCCTAGGCGCTGAGGCTTTAACCCACAGCGCCACCTGCGTCCCTAAATACTAAAGGTACTTATACCTTAAATTCCAGCAGGGCTGCTGTTAGTTTATGGTTGCACCTTTAGCACAGGGGTCTGGCCCATTCAAACTCATGTCACATAGAGTCCCATAGGAATATTTGTTGGATTGTGCTGTGATAGCTGATTATTGAACACAAATATTCTATGGCCAGTTAGAGGTTATAGAACAATGACATTTGTGGAAATTAGGGTTCCTGTAATGGCCTGTATAGGGGACATTCCACTAGAGTGGAAAATACATATCTGTAGATATGGGGCATTCTGTTTTCAACTGGTCAATTTACAATATAATATTAACATAGGTGCTTGATCTTTCAAGCCTTTTTGACTCCCAAGAGCCCATTATTCTTGACCTAATTAATATTAATAGGCCAATACTATTTAGGAAGTAGGTTTAAATGGGTAATCAATCTAATGTTGGTTTGTGAATAGTCCAAGATTTATGATTTGATTTTCCTACCCTCTGAGAATGTTACCTAAATTTATTTCCATTGCAAAATATTTGTTTGTTCATATTTTCTTAATCAGTGTGTTGAGATTGTAATTGTCTTCTGAAAAAATATTTCCAATATGGTTGTTGGCTATGGTTGTGAGGTATTCTAAAAATTTATTACAATCTTTTCTGTCCCAAACAAAGAGAAACCATTATAGTTTTTTCTGGTGATCTGGATACTTAGGTGATAAATGGCTTGGATAAAAGAGGATTAGAGAGAGAGTGGCACAACATACCAGATTATACTATATACTTTGCTCTGTATTTCATTGCACTTAAAGCTCTTAGTATTAATCTCTGTCCACTATAAAGCACCATTATTTTGGACCAACATTTTCTACTCTGCCTTTAATTATTAAAGCCATAAAAATGTCAGACTTGGAAATACTTCCAGTTCGGATTGTTATTTAAACACTTTCAAGAGGAGCTGTGTTACTTGGTTGTAAAAAAATAAAATAAAGATTCCCATACCACCTTAAGGATAATGTACTACATAATACAGTATTATAGATAAAGTAGATGGTTTTACTTAGAATAGTGCATGATTAAAGTTCATTGCCTAGGTACTTCCCAGATAATTTTCCTACCTATTGATAATACCTTATAGAAGAGTAATATCTTTGCCAAACTCGCCAGATATTGGTATTATTCAGATATCAGTAATACTTTGGCCAAACTATATTTTCTAGTACAGTGCTGCTCTTTTTTGTGTGCTTTGTCAAGAAAGATTAATATCTTCCGCCATTATGACATTAATTAATTTTCAGTCTTGTACACCTCCACTATCCATTTATCTTTTCTGAAAAGACAAATTATTACATAACTTTGAACTACTCTCCTGAGCTTTATTACTAGTATAGTAAGAACATTGTTTTAACAGAAGCATTTATTACAGAAATTTAAGAAACACAATCAAATGAACAGTAAATATCCCTCTAATATTCAGCATTACAGTTCTGACTCCATTTGTCCAGTGCTATTTTTTTCTAAACAATTAAAAAGAGCCCTTGTTCTTCTGTTCTTTATCTTGTGCAGTTTGCATTCTTAAATATGTAGCAAAAATAGAAGAAAGGACATTGTTTTTAACTGGGAACAACATGCTTCTGCTGAAGTTCTGTGATTGGCTATACCACCAGGCCCAGTGTCAGCAGAGTATCGTAAGGTGCATGTCCTGTAGAGTCCAGTGGGGCTGATTGCACTCACTTTCACTGGCAGGCTTACCTGGTAGTCGCAGTGGTAGCCCAACTCTGCCATGGAGGTAAGCCCACTCACAAAGCATATAGTTACAGCCCTGCTGGATCAGACCAGCAGACCTCTCATTAGCTACCAGCTAGTAGCTATTGATAGCCTTATCCTCTGTGCATTTGTCTAGGCACCCAAGTTGGTAACTATTGCAAAGAGAGAATGGCAGCTGCCTCCTTTGTCCTCACATGCATGTGAATGAACAGACATGCCTGCAGTAACACCTGGGAAGCCTGTTTAAGAGGAAGGGGCAGAGGTAGGAGTTGCAGTGCTACCACCACCAGGAGGGTAAACTGGCAGGCATGGGGGAGTCGCGACGGGACTCATGAACCATGAGAATAATCTGTCAGAGCTCCCCCCACCATAAAAATGTGGATTCAGACTTGTATACTACTTAAACTCAGTGAAGTCGGTACACTTAGACATAAAAAGTTAGTACAGGACTGCTTGAAGTTTTTATGAATTATCATAAAGTTACATTAATATTTGCTTGGCATTATTTTCAGATCTGTCATCAGTTTTTAAATCCTTTAAAAACACACAATTTTTATGGAACAGAGGGGATAGTTGGATGGATATAATAGTTTGCAGTCAGGCAAATAAATGGATCCCATAAAAGTGCGGTTGCTTACGCCTCACATTTTTAGCAATTAGATTCATTAAGCATCTGGTTTTTGTGTATTTTTTGGTGTTTTATTTATTGTTTATGACTACTTTTGTTTGTAATTACATAAATTTTTTTTCATGTTGTAAGCTGCCTTTAGCCCAGTTTTAACTATGCATGTCTATTTACAGTAATGGGTGCAGGGTTATGGTATTCAAATAGTTAAAGAAGCTACTATTCTTGTATTTAATTTTAATCTTCCTTACAAATGTTTTTGCAATTTGCCATGAATATAGTGGATTCTCTGTTGATTAAGATGATGGATTCAGTATTGTCATTACGTTTTCTAAAGTTTTAGAACTTTAGTGTATCTAATTTCATAAGACATCCCATTCATGAGGCAATTAGTTTGTACAGCTGTATAAGCTTGTGTAGGGCTTTAGTTAAGCTATGTAAGCAAAAGCAAGTATCTTGGCTGTGAGTCCTGGAATACCTGTTCCCTGCCTTGCAGGCTTTTCCCCACCTGGCCTGGGAAGGCAGGGTCCTCACTGACTCCAGGTTCAAAAGCAGCACCTGCTGAAGAGGCCAGAGACCATCTTGGCTATGAGTCCTGGAAGACCTGCTCCCTGCAGGCCTGGGTGTGTGGGAGCCCTGACTGACTCCAGCTACAAAATATGAGGCTGTTGAACAGACTGTTGGGTTGGGTTATTGTTTAGTGGGGTTGGTTGGTGCAGGGTTGTTGATCTTCTTGTGGTTATTTTCTTGTATCTTTATTTTGGATCTTATGATCTATCTGGAAATTGTTCATTTTGGTTGTGTACTTTCTGATGATCCTGTCACGATTCCTTACCTTGGCTCCCAGGACTTGAAGGAATTGCTCCTCTGTTCTAATTCTTCATTCTGCTGAGTACCCCCATACCTTTGCTGAAGACCCTACTCTTTCTAAATAGCCCCCTACCCTAATACAGCAGTACATTATAAGATTTTAAGTATCAATCAACCCAAAACACATGTAATGTTCTCTTTGTACTGAGGCCTGCCTGCCATTGCCTCTCTGTGAACCCTGCTAGTGGCCCACTAAAACATCAGTTCTTCTCCATTCTCATGTGCCATTGTGGTCTCTTTCTTAGATGCCATGACTTCAGTTCTAAAATAAGGCTTGTTCAATCTGGGCAAATTCTTACTTCCCTAGCAGCATCTACCTACTCAATCCTGAATTGTTTAGGAGGATCACCTGGGTCTGTGAAGAAGCTTTTTGGGGAATGCAGGTGGCTACAGGGGAGGGAGAGGGGACAGGAAACTTTTATTCCCTGTTCGTTAAATCGTAGGATCCCAGCCTATATACTTATAATTGTTCATCAAGGGAAGCTTGCATTATCAGATTTGGATTCCCCCCTCAGTCCAGAACTGAATTAAGATGGATGAATATGTGATAAAACAGTCTGTGAACAATTCCCATTTTTAAGGGCCAAGTGCTGGCCTATAACATGGGCACATGTTTGAACTGTTTTTAAGATTAGGGTAACACAAATGTACCTAAATTCATGTGACTGACAAAATTAACTTGTGTGAAAAGCTGATTGTGACCTTCAATGTTATCAAAAAGCTGGAAAAAAATGCTTACAATTTTTGGTAATTATTATTTTAAATAGAATTCTACAACTGGGTATAGTGCAAGAAGGATGTTGCACTTATTTCAGCACCAATTTGGCAGCAATCCTAACAGTTACCCATGGGTAAGCCCCATTGAACTCAGTGCTACATCCTTTTGAGTTGACATGCATGGGATTGCTATGTTAGTTTGGACTAGCCTTAAGCATTAGTGAGTTCCTGGTTGTTATTATTATTATTTTAGTATTTATACCTCGCCCATCTGGCTGGGTGTCCCCAGCCACTCTGGGCAGCTCTTAATTGAATGTTCAGTTTTGTATTCCTGTTTTGGGGGGACAGGGGCTGAGTTGAAAATCTATGTTCTCACAGTCAGTAAAATTTACCATTGTTAATAATTGTTAGAATTACCTGCTATTGGGTGCTTTAAGCCCGCTAAATATATATAAATAATCTAACCTTTAAAGCATTATAATAAAGAAATATCTCTGTAATGATAAATGTGATTTAAAAGGATAGGGACTTGTCCTCTTTTAGATAGGCATATTTTTTAAAGTAGGCATTCAATCCTTATGAGAAGTGTTGGATTGTGACAGCTATACAAGATGGATTCCTGTATTTATCTGCGAAAGGGGCACAGCACAGGCAGCTGCAGTACATGCTTTCCGAGCAATGAGCCTGAACTCTGACCTAGAGATATCACCTCTGTGAGATGAGTCTTCATGCCCATTCAATCCTTGACCCTTCTGCTTCAGACTACCATTGACTTGGCCAATTTATGATGGGGACCCAGCACTGCTCGTTTCATATCTATTGCCAGACTTGCTTTGAATGGTAATGACCTGGTGATAACCTGAACGCAGAGAGTCAAGCCAGTGTCCTAGAGGTGAAAGGCTGTCATTGCAACATTTATCATACACACCACACGTGCTTCCCTGTGGATATGTTCACATGTATTAAAACCATTTTCTTTGTGAATGTCTGTTTCTTTTCATGTCTAAAGAAGAAATAAAACAAAGAAAAGCAGGAATGAAACAGTCTTAACATTTTTTCTTCTTGTGTTCTAGAATATAGACCTTGCAGGCATTTTCAGTATGACTCTTACTGATTTATATCAAAAAAGCATGGGTGTCTCTTGGTTGACCCTCCCTGTACATAGTATCCTTTATTCCCATTAGGGTGAAAGAGAGCCAGCTAATGCATTCAAGATTCACCCCCTCCCCATTTTTCCATTATTAATTAATTCTAACTCAGTCACTTTCGCTAAAGCTTTAATGGTGTCAAGGCCCTTTCCTCCCCCATTCCTTTCCAAAGGATTTGAATAACATTGCTCATTTAGAGCCTGTCTTAACCTCTGTATGGTTGGGCAATTTGAATTCTTATTCTTTCTTCCCCCCTTTTCCCCTCTATTCACTCTTCCAGTTGTTTAATGCTGATTCAGCCATGCATTACCAGTCAACCCTTATGTATAAATTCCATAATAAATTAAATAAAGCTCTGTGTGGGTCAGCTTAGGCTAGCCCGATTAAAAAATGATTTACTAAAGAGACACAGAGAGAGGGACAGTAGAATGTGCTTCTAAATCAATTATGAGTCCATTCACTGTCAGCCTGTTGTACATAATAGTGTATTAAAGTGCATTCTATAGTGTAAAAAAAATTGACTCTTTCGTTGAAAGTGAATTAATATTTGCAAGTGCATAATAATGTTTGAAAAGCTATAAACATTCAAATTTAATCCCTCATTTCAGGCTAAGTATATACAGCATGAATTATAATATCCAGATGAATCTTTATGTTGTGCTTATGTCATTTTTATAGCAAGATCCCCACAATGCAAAAAGTGAATCTGGGGTGGTGGCTAGTCTTATAAGACTGAACATCAAGGGGAGAAATGGGGCCACCGAACTATGAAAATAAAATTGATTTCAAAGTTCAGTTCCGCATATAAAATGATAGTTGTGTTGGCAAATTATTACATACCGTCTTCTGTTTAGCATAAGTGTATTGCCCTTAGGACAAACTGCTGTGGCCACTAAAGGAATATTGAATTGGTCTGGTGGAAGTAGAATAAATAATAATTTTTAAAGATACAGTCTCACTATGGCATGTAGACACTATTAAAAGAAGTGTTTCCAATTATCCCATGTGGGCAGAAAGGTGGCAAGTGATACTAATGCTTCATGGTTAATTCCCACAATTTATTTCTATTCAATGCTTAATTATTCTATGCTTAATATTGGATAGCTAAATATTTGAATGGACATCAAAAAACACTTATTTTAATACAAAAACACTTATTTTAATACAAAAACACTTATTTGTGATACAAAAATAAAATGTTTACGTTGAACTTAGTGGTAAGAACATTTGTGCCTACAAGTTTGATTGCAGTCATCAGTTAAGGACCATGGTGGAATCTGCACACATGTTAAAAAATGTTGTGAAAATGCTTTTAAAAAAATAGTTTTGAAAAATGCATTGAATTTGCTATAGCTCAACAGTCGTCATCTAGTGTCACAATTGTATATAGCACTTTACAACACATTCGAAACATTTTATTGGCAGCTGGGTATAGCTGAGTCCCACATCAGTCCTTTGCTAAATAAGTATGGAAAAGTTTATCTTAATTGGGATAATTATTTTGTGAAAAATTACCAGATTTCTCACATGATTATTTAAATCAGGATTGAGTAACCTTTTTTTCTGTTGAGGGGCCACTTCCCCTCAACCGTAGCGTGACAGAACTAATGGTGTTCTGGATTACAGAGTAGAAGATTGTGCTGCTTTTTCACCATGACTCCCTCAGTTTTGAATTCCCAACCCTATGCAGGTCTACTCTGAGTAAACCCTACGGGGTTTGATGGGGTTACTCTCGGATAAATATTCAGGATCATTATTTTTAAAATCAGCACAGCAGAGCTGTGCAGGTACTACTCTTAAAGGCAATTTCTGACTTTAGGTACACACACACGGGAAGTCTCCCAATTTGTTCTCCGAGAGGAAAAACTTTTTTAAAAAAACAAAACATTTTTATCAAATAAGAAAAAATGACACTTCCATTTTATTCTGAAATTACACGAGGAGAAGAGGGGAAACACTTTAAAAGCCACAGAAATGAAGAAGAAATGAGCAGGATTTCTGATGGAAGAGTGGGGCAGCTTCAGGATGTTCAGGAGCTGCATAAAATGAAGTTTGGGACCACATGTGGGTCACAGGTTGCAGATTGCCTATCTGTGATCTAAATTATGCTTCTCACAAATAGCTCTAAGCACTCAAATACATATGGTTTTATCATTAGGTCAAGAACCCTAGCATATCTCACTTTGAGGAGCATTAGAGTTGGAAAGTGTATGGATATTTACAGGGCTTTTTTCAGCCGGAACTCACTGGAACTCAGCACCTCTCAGGTGGGCGCCATTGCCATTTTAAGAGAACAAGGGGAGGTGTTTGTGCTGAGTTCCGGCACCTCTTTTTCTAGAAAAATAGCGCTGGATGTTTATATGAGCACAGTGTGTGTATATGGTGAGCAAATCCATTGAATCTGCTGAGTACATTAAAAACTAACAAACACAACAACAAAAAACTCCTCAGTCATATTGGATTATAGTGTTTCTATATATCAATCTTGAATAACACTCTGCAGACAAATAAGAAAATACTAAGTACCAATGCAAGGAAAAACATAGTGATACATAAACCAACCTTTCCCCCCTCTGCTTAATTCTGGAAACTGGTTAACTCTGGGAACTGTAGAGAAAAACTTCCCAGAGTTCACATCTATACAAACAGCTTAGAAGATGTATTAGGATTTTGCATAAGCTACTGTTTTCATGTACTCTCCTTCTCACAGTTGTCCACTAATGGTAAGCCAACCCATGGCTTAGTGTTAGCATGTGGGCTTCCAGAAATGAGATCATAGCTGCTTTGTTCCTCTTCTGGTCCTGCTGCTGTGAGTTTGCTCATAGGCTTCATGTGCTGTCCAAACCCAGGCTCATAGTTTGTTTTGCTCCAGACAACTCAAGAGCTGTAACCAAAGTTTTTTTTTTACTGGTTTGCAATTCATGATTTATCTGGACCAGACAAACCAGGAGTCCAGGTTTGGATAAGACATTAAGAAAAACCATGGCTTAGCTCAGAGCAGCTCAGCAGGACCAAGACCAGAGGGGAAGAAGAGTGGCTACAATATCCTCTTTGGGAACCCTCATGCTTGTGTTTAGTGTGTGAACTGAACCAGTGTGCATTACTGTGGGAAAGGTAGTAAGAAGAGAAAGTGGCAAATGAGAAAGTTGGTTCTGAGCTGTGGGGCAAAATTTGGGTTGGGGTAAGTTTGTAATGGCTTGATTATTTTGAAAGTGGAATGGAGGTATCAAAATTAATTATTTCAATTTCTAGAATAATGTGATGCTTTGTGATAAATGAAACCCAGTAAGGTAACCCTCCATATCTCCTTTGATCTTCATTTTAACCTGTAGGTTTACTGTGTCCAAATAATTGAATGTTGTTGGGGGGGATCATTTTTAAATAGTTGTCATGTTCATTATGTGGATAAAAGTGTAACAGTATGTTGCACAACAAAACAGTGAAGAAATATACATACACACAAGGCTTAAGTGTTTAACCTTGGTTAGGTTCTGGTTAATGCTCATGATTCAGGATCTACCCAAATTAAGCAATTGCTTTGTCTAGCAAATAGTCCCATAAGAAGAATGAACAGTATTAAATGATTTCCCTCTGGTGACTGGAAGTATATCTTCCTACTGATTCAGGTAATTCTAAGATTGTGCCTTCACTCTTTCATGCTAGAATGCTTTTCCAATAAAATAAAGTAGAATGTAGAATCTGCTACATAAATGTAATATTAACCTAGATTTCTCTGAGGACCACGATAAATGCTGGAGGTCCTGCCAAAGTCTAAATGGGAAAGAATATTAAAAGAATATGAATGTTAGAATAGGATGCATGGGACTGTACAAAACCAATAGGTGTTGATTGGGAGGGGTACAAATTCTATATTAGTTTACACTTCTATTAAGAGAGGTTTGAACGTAGTAAGTAAATGAATTCTATAAAATATAACATTTGGGAAATAGCACTGAGAAACAGGGAACACATTTTCTTCATATGCAAAAGAATAGATTTGAGAACATGTGTAAATGGTGGTGGTAGTGGTGTATTTCTAGTGTGCTATTTTTGAAATCATTGAAATGTTGGGTAAACAATGAGAATAGTAATAATAACAACAATAAAAATGGGTCATGTATTCTAATGGGAAAGTAATTCTACCTTTCTAGGACTTTCGTTGTTGTTGATGAGCTGAGGAAATGTTCGTTTTTTTGTAGTCATGGGATATTTGTAAATCTACTGAGATGCTTGTATTATTAAAAACACGAATGACTGTAACTTTTTATCACTTTACATCAGGTTGAAAGTCCCTGTCAGTCTCACACAAGTATGAAAGATTACTCTATATAAAATGTACTTTCTTTTAACTTCACTGTGGCTAAGTGGGATGCTAGAAATCCATAGATTGATCTGTATTCGTGCCTAGGGCTAATAATACAATGCCTTCTTTTTGTAATCTAATACATTTACTTTTTTGAGTAGCCTCTAAACTGAAATCCCAGTAGCTTTTATAATGAAAAATCTTTTGCTTCTGGCTTCCCTCCTCACATCACTTCAAACCATAAAATGTGACAATGAACAAACAAACAAAAAAAGCCTTTTGACTCCCAAAGGTTGTGCTTAGAATTATTGCTCCTTCCCTACCTCCAACTGTGCAAGAAACTTCAGAATTGGTTACCCTACATTTGTTTGTGTTGAACTTGGAAATACACAAACATTTGTACACATTTCATAAGTCACTTTGTACTACCTCAGTTGATATCTCTCACTGTGTGGGAATGTCTTCTTTTTGCTCAAACGTTTTATTGTTTAGTCCTTCTATGTGTTCTCTCTTGCTAATGGTTATGGACAAAGCTACAAAGTAACTGTTACAGGCAGTAAGGACTTGATAACCCATTGGGAGAAACAGACAGTGCTGGTGCTGCTGACCAAGACATCATTTGTTTGCGCTATCACGTAAACAGTGTCAGTATTTCAGTGTAGCAAGCATGTATTTACCAGGATTTTCTATTTTATACTCCTGCTGTGAGGGGATTTTTTTTTTTAACTTCATAGTTTATGAGCTGTCATTTAGCATCACAGATGATGCCTTTGCTTCATAGCCATTAATATAGTTTTATCAATAATTTGCAAGGGTGTGATTCTTTTCTGGCCATTTGGCAAATGATAAGGTAGCTTCTCCCTCAAACAGAAAAGTAATGACTGAATAAAGTGTAAATACCAAAACAGGAATAATAATTATTTTCAGAATAATCTGCTGGATAAAACAAACAGTTGCCTTTAACTTCCTCAATAACAGGCAAGATTAACTAAGAAGAGACAGAGACAGACAGACAGACAGACACACACACACACACACAGAGAGAGAGAGAGAGAGAGAGAGAGAGAGAGAGAGAGAGAGTTGAGTTACTGTATATTTTATCAACTTGACTAGGGAGACCTTAAGGAGCCTCTTGCATTTTGCTAGTCACTAGGCAAGCTATTCTGTGCTACTTCCTGTATTGGAATGGAAAGGGCATTATTGTATCATTGACCTCTCATCCTTTAATCATGACTTCTTCACAGGGGTGTCAATTGTTGGATAAATGTGTCAGGTTCAACCTTAAGCATAGTAGTAGATTAATATAAATGGATGTCAGGATCTCACACTGGTCCTATGCCACTCTTCTGTTAGACATGTTTTGAACAAGGGATCTCTTTTTTTCAGTAAAACTATAGCTCTTTAACTCTTGCCTCAGCTTGTATCTGGGGCCAGGCCGTTTTATTTTTTAATTATTTTTTTTTTTGGCCTTGATGGAAATGACCACTACATATATTTGTTAAAGATCTCTACTAGAATGATAAGCTATCTATTGGCAACTGCCCAACATTCCTATAATTTTCCTGTACTTTCATAATGGTTCTAGGCTTGGATATCATTTTTATTCCATGTCTTTTAATCACATTTTAATGAATGTTCAGTGTTATGGGTATCATGTATTTTTATTGTTATATTCTTTGAATTTTAATATTTTTTTAGTTATTTTTATTTTGGAAAGATGCCCCAAGTGGTGTATGAGCAGTAGAAGAGCTGAATAGAATTTTGTATTTAACAGTAAATCAACCTTTTGTTTTGTGGTCTCTTGTTCTTTATGGTGAATGTTCACTCTGTGTGTGTGTGTGTGTGTGTGCGCGCGTGCGCGCGCGTGCACGTGCGTATGTGTGCATGTTTTAATTCAAAATAAAATTAAAATAGCCAACAGCACTTAGAATATATTATCAGGAAAGTATTGTCAAGAGGCAATCTGTGCCAACTGCTACTACAAAAGATAAAGTCATTTTTCACCTGCATCCTAAAGATAGTAGGTTTGGATAAGGTTATGTGTAAAAGCAGTGTAGAGCTGCAGAGATGTTTATAGTCTCTGCTGTTTTTATTGTTTCTAAGGTGTGTTTTTTAACGCTTAACAGTTGATTGACATATTTACATTACTTGTTCCTAGTCCTTCTTCAATAAATTGAAGCATCACAGTATTACCTACTAGAATATTGTGCCTATGAAAATAATTTCAATGATAGCTAATAAAAATACTAAAAGCTCAATTGACTCGGGCATCTAATAAAGTCAAAGGATTTATTAAGGCCTCAAATTGGCCAACCTTCTCTGAGAATCTTTAGGTTTCCAGGAGCTTTGGGATTTCACCCTTGTGCCTTTGAAAATTAAATATTTAATATTGCTTTGTATGTGCTTATCATGGACTGTACTTATCATTCATTTGGGTTATGTGTCAAAATTCATTGGGAAGAAATGACTAACGTTCCTGGCCAAAATAAACCTCTCACTTCCCTTTAACGCCAGGGATTACGATGGCATTACCATTTCAGCAGTCTCCTAGCCCTGCTTGTGTTAGAATTGCAGCTTGATATTGTGCAGATTAATCCAGGCAGAGTCCTGTTTTATTAATTTGCCAGCAGTGATATTCTTCTTGGTTGAACAATTACTTTGAGTGACTTAATGTGCAGGACTATGAGGAATTCTAATAGGAGAATAATGCAGATTATTTTCCTCTTTTAAAAAAGATTTCTGAAATGCATATATGCAAAGATCTTATTCTATAGGAAAAATATATTTATTGTTATATATTTTATTAACCTACATGTAAGCTTCATAGTATTTCATTCCAATCTATGATCATTTCTTGCCCAGCATGCTTCCTCTTTATTGTGATCATTTGTAGAAATAGCATTGCAAAAGCTGCAGAAAATGGAAGAGAACTTGATACATGGAAGAAAGAAGGAAGGAAGGTGAAAATTATTTTGCAAAGAGCTTATCTTGAAGTTTTTAGAGCCATAGGTATCTAAAGGTAACAAGGTATAAGTGATATAATGAATAAGTAGCAATTGCATAGCATTTTTCAGCTGTTGCTTCTTGAGAATAACTGTAGCACAGTGGTAAAATATCTTCTTTGTATTCAGACTCTCCAGGTAGGGCTGCTGAATATTTCTGTTAGAACCCCTGGAGAGTTGTCCAGTCAGCGTAGACAATACTGAGCCATGTGGACTCTGACTGTATAAGGCAGCTTCCTATGTTCAAACCTTTTCTTTGTTCAATGTTTTGAACAATTAGAGGAATAATTATGAAATGTTTATGAAGAACCTCATTTGGATACTTGCTGCAGTTCTGCAAAAAGACTGATACTTGCAGAAATGTCTGTTATGCTCTAATTCTGTTGACTGATAATAATGGAGCTAGTTGGGCCATAGCTATCCAACAATCTAGCCTATGAATGAGCAGGGTACTCGCAATACTTCTTGAAATCTCAGCAGCTGTTGATACCACCAACCATTATAACTTCCTGGATTGGCTTTGTAGGATAGGGATGGAAGGCACTGTGTTACAATGGTTCCACTCCTTAACTGCAAGACCAGTTCCAGAGAATGGGGTATGTGTGGCAACTTCTGCTTAGCCCCATCACATTTAGGCTGTGGAGGCCTCTATGGTTTCGCCTTTCCCCCCATGCTTTTTGACGTCTACATGAAGCCATTTGCAGTGGTCATTA
Organism: Podarcis melisellensis; assembly: GCF_964234715.1. Classification (NCBI taxonomy): domain Eukaryota; kingdom Metazoa; phylum Chordata; class Lepidosauria; order Squamata; family Lacertidae; genus Podarcis; species Podarcis melisellensis. Next base: position 59,603,176 of record NC_138531.1, read on the forward strand.
GTAGTTTGGGATTGAGGTGTCAATGTTGTATGTATGCTAATAACACAGAACACATGTCACTGGAAGTGGGTGAAGTCATGGAGGTGCTGGATCAGTGTCTGGATGCTCCAGAATTCAAACTTGACATTGGAGGCCCAAGTGTCTTCAGTAGAACAGAGTGCCTTTTTCCAGCTCTGGCTGGTCCATTTGTTATGGGTGCCACTGTGCTCTATGGTATTCTAGTGTCCCCCTTTTGGTCTCTGCATGGCTGCCCTTGAAGATGGTTTGAAAGATGCAGCTGTGCAAAATTCAGCCTTGATAGTTCTATTAGATCTTTCTTTAAAAAAAAGAAAAAGTGATTATTTAACATACAAACAATAGAAAAAAAGAATATAACATTATAATGGGTGTCCTGTACATCTGGTTGTAATATCTTGGTTGTTAAAGTTCTCCAAGTAAGTTACTTTTTCCTGCATCATATAATATCTAAACCAAGATTATAATTCAATTTCCTTTTACTTCTGATTTTTACAAATTCTGGATGGTAAAACTGCCAGATGGTTTCAGCAGCTTCGGACTGACTTCTTCATGAACCTATTTCAATTTGACTTCTCTTTTGGTGTCCATTCAATGCCAGTCCTGAAGTATTTAAACTGGCTACCAATTAGCTTCTGATCCCAGTTCAGGGACCTGGTTACCAGGGAGACTGCTTCTCCCTATACAAACAAACTTAAGATCTTATGGGGATGTCTTGCTGGTAATGCTATCAGTTAGAGAAACTCAAGGAGTAGATAACCAGACAGAAAGCTTCTCTGCTATAGCAGCCTGGTATAGAATGCATTTCTTTCAGAAATTTGGTTGGTGCCAAACTCTGCTTAGTTTTATGTGCCAACTGGAAACATGCACTTCTGATCAGATCTTTGATGTATAGGATGCCTAAATGGAATGAAATTGAAGGTAGTTAATTGATGGGTTTAAACTGATTTCAATTTGTGATTATTATTATTTGTGATTATTCTTGTAACTGCCCTGAAGTTCATGCATGAAGAATAGGATACAACAGGATATAACTTATAAATTGACTTCTGATCACCCATGTTCTAGGGGAGAGGTTTTTAAGATAAGTAGAACCCAAATCATTAAGGATTTCATTGGTCAAAACCAGGAAGCATATTTTGTATCTGCAGAGATTAAATAATAATAAAAAATGGAGTACTGAGCTGCTACTAAAAACATGATAATGTAGGTGGGTGCCAACTAACCAAGTTTCAAACAAAATGGGTCAGGTTACTTATTGCTACATTGAAGCCACGGATTCACTGTTTTTATGAACACTTTCTCACGACAAAATAAGAGAAGAATTAATTGAATACTGTTTTTTAATAGCATAAAAGCAACCCAAATAATTTAGAATAGTTTGAAATTTTGTAAAGTGCTAGGTTTTTTGAAGTATAACAGGGATTTTAATATTAATTTCTATATGTTCAAAAGTGACAGTTTAAAATGGTGAAATTGATAGCTAAAAATAAAGAGAAATACTCTTATGCATTTTGCATTTTAACAAGCCTGCTGTCTCATTGGAATGCACTGCCTTTTTGTGCTGCAGTTTATTTTTGGAATTTAATAAGGCACCTGTCATATCTGCCTCAAGGCTAAAGAATATAAAGGGGGAGAAATCCAAGGTACTGTCATGTTTGAATGACATGGGGCCAATTTTAATTTTTTATGGGAGGTGACTGAAATTAGCAGGCCTTAGTGGCAGAGATGCATTGCTGTGCCATCTGCTTTAAATACCCTGTGTTGATAAGCCAGTAATGACGTTGTCCACTGACATTCTGTGGGTACATTTGTTCTCTTTCTATGGTGGGCTTCCTTGGTATCATCACTTCTTCTTCAGGGCCATTTTCTTTCATAAGCCTTTGACATAAATCATCTTTTTATGCACAGCCCTTTAGTATATAATGGCAACAGTGATTATTTTAACTATGATTTCAGCGGGACTTCAGACATTACTAGTCGTAGGACTGGACTTACGGCATTTATCACCAGGAATGGGGACACCATCCAGACTGCTGAAATGATGTTCTTGGATGCCCAACTACAGGGACCTAGTTCAGATATAATAACAAACCATAGTTGTTTGACTTTGTCACTTGCCTCTTTGTATTATACACAGACGAGCCTTTTCTCTGATTCAGCAGGTCTCTTCTTATGTTCCTATGAGCTCTGTATGTTTGCAAGGAGCATATTTTGTTGGGCTTTTATGAGACCAATATGTATGAGACACATGCAAGAGTATAAAGAGATTTGGTCCTCACTGGCTAAATTATTCCACAGGGGTACCAAAAATTATTACTGTACTTCCTGACAAGCTAGATCCCATAAATGTAGTAGACGCATAGCTCAAGCCACTCTGATTTTATACTTATAACTGAAATTCTTTTGTATTGTATTGAGTTACAATAATCTGTAAGTGGTGTAAAAGTGAGCTAATAATTTAAAATGATGATTGGGGGGGGGAGTTCTTTGTAGCAAAAATACACCAGATGATCTAATATTAGGCCCTATTAACCAGCGTTTCAGGATGAATCAGTGATCAATAATAGAGTGATATCTGTGGAAATCATATCCTGTATTTTCCAGTAGGCTGCTACGTTGAAATATCCAGGTGAGACAAGACAGGTATTATCTATGACAAACTGTGTGTCACAACATGTTAGTGTCTCAACGTGTTGCACAAATGCTCCCTGCGCTCCTCCTGGACCTGGAAAGGGGTTAGTTTAACTTCCAGTATGCTAGTAAAACTGCATTACTTTGTCGCAAAATTATGCGATGAAGCTCTGGTCTATGAAGTCTGCAGACAGAGCATGTCAAAGCATTAGCTGGCACACTAGATTACTGAATTCTAATCCAGGTTTCATATTAGGACTGCTCTATTATCAGCAGTTTGATTAACAATAGCCCGATACTGGAAACAACCTATAGAAATCTGGGTAAATAATATTTGGAATTGTGGCTCTATTGGAATGCCTTACTCACTACAGAAGGAAAATTTAAGGCAATTAAAGAAATTAAAGATAGACACTTTGGGCAAGATTTGGCTTCTATTCTTTTCCTTTATAGTTTTGATACAAAAGCAGGTTTTTTTACAATATGCTTTGCATTTACAAACTTTGGAGCAATAGCAGGACTCCATGTAAATTCCCAAAAATCTGAAACTATGCGTTATAATGTACCCCCAAGAACCCAGAACAATATGGCCTCTCTGCTAAAAAAATTAACTTTGTCAGACAATATCTTTTCATCACCAGAAATTTGAATAGATTACAAACCTTTTGGCAAAATATCGACCAATATATGTAAAACTATACAATTTGAGAAAGACTTCCATTAAATTTTGAAAATATATCAATATACTTATTATTTCATATTATTTATTCATTTTGCTGAAGATAATGCCATATGAATTGTTCTACATGTACTTAAAAACTAGTACCGTATAGCATTGAGCTGATGCTCAAAGAGAGATTAAACAATGTTTCAGGGATCGGAGCTGCTAATGAGAAGTATGAGAAATCCACATGAAAAGGTTTGATACATTTATAACTATTAATACATACCTGCCACTTCACTCTTCCTACAAAGGTCAAACAGGCACAGACCTTCAAGCAGTGCCTCTGATCAGATGATCCATAGGAAACATTCACTTTACCTAACTTTAGCAAGCAAAGTCTTCTTTATGCCTGTCTTTGCTTTTTGCTCCTAATGGGAGAGCTAAGAAATACTGCCTATATTGTTAGGGAATAATGGATTGTTCAAAGGCATATTTTCTTTCACATAGATCAGATATCTATTTTTTCTCTCTCTCCTTCTCCCCCTTCCATCATTTGATGTAAAAAACATTTCTGGCCCTATTCCTTGTCCAAGTGTTGGTCTTAATGGTGCCCTTGGAACTTTTATAGTGCATTGGGTCTCCTGCTAGTTGTCAAGGCAGGGTTAAATAACCATATCACTGTTTGCTGCATTGCTCTGTCAGACGGTCTCTCATGATCCTAGCAGATGGTTATGCTTTGCCTTTTAAGTCAGCATTACTATTTTTATTTCTCTCCTATGGGCAAATCATTCAGTGTCAGGAAACGTGGCCTTTTTTCTCACCAGTGTGTGTGTGTGTGTGTGTGTGTGTGTGTGTAGAGAGAGAGAGAGAGAGCGCTAGTGGTTGTATTTGAGCTCTCAGAAGTAAGATATAGTACAGATAAAACAGGAAAAAATGGTGCACTGCATTTTTTTATTATTAAACAATAGTGTTAAATCCAAACAGGCTTAAACAAAGAAAACACCTCATCACTGCTATTGCTTGTTCCATTTATTTGCCTGACGTTTGGGGCTCAGATGGATCATATTGTGTGAACCCTATCCTGCTGCTTTCAAGGAAAATTAGTTGACCATTTTTTTAAAAGCCACTAGCTGCTGATCATGAGTGACAAGCCATGACATCAAATATGACTTAACTCTATGACTCATTCATTAAAATAAACAACTGGTAGAAATCATTCTACTGCTGTGTTTTATTTGTATTGTAAAAAGAAAGATCATGTGAACAGCTAGCTTGTATACTCTTCCAAATCTCAGTTCATAATATGAATGAACACTTAACCATGTCTTCTCACTCTTATCTCAGCTTTATTTTCCAGTAGTTGTAGAATATATCTGATATCTTCAGCATGCCAACTGGGTAAATCAGTTGATGAATCGCCCCCTCCCAAAAATAGCATAGTAACTACTGCTAAGTTCTTTCATCAGATAGTATAGCATCATAGAACTGTAGAGTTGAAAGAGACTTCGAGGGTCATCTAGTCCAGCCCCCTGCAATGCAGGAATCTGAACTAAAGCATCCATGACAGATGGCCATTCAATTATAAGAGGTAAATATTTTGGCCATTCTGTAAAGAATGAAAGAAATCATGTGCACTATTGCTAATGACACTTGAGATTTCACTCTTAGATTTGTCAATTATCAAAATACACTGTGGGCTAAATGAAGTAGTGGGATAAGTGGAGTAGCTTTTGCTTGAGAGGCTCTGTAGACTGCCTTCGGCATCTAAAGCCTCAGATGGAAGTGTGCCATGGGTGGAAGCTAACAAAACGAGAAAGAAAAGCAGCATTCAGAAATCTTTACAAAACAGCTGCTTTCATGAACAGCTAGCTGCCTCTTCTAATACAATAAGTTCCTAGAATGAAGATGAGGAAGTTTCCTAAAAATGAGAGATGCCAAGGGAAGAGACTATTCTACTTTCATAGAGAGGAAACTAGAAATTCAACTGCTTTTTTCCATTTTAGCTTTATTAATTTGATTGCAGCTTGTACTCAAGAGAAATATTATTGTTTATGTGGTATACAGCAGAAGCAGTCACACTAATAGGTGTTCGTTCTTTTTACACAAACATAACCTCTCTTTCTAACATGATGACAGATTTATTGTTGGGCTTTTGTCATTAAAGTAGATAACATTGGCTTGGAACCAAAGCAGCACTTGAATTGAAGGGGGAAGAGGAACTTCTCCTCCTCACTCCCCCAATTTTTATCCTGATCATATTCTACCAGCAGTTTGAGTAGCTGTGAAGTTTGAGTCATCTGTAATTCAATCACTAATACACTAATTCTAGAGGGTTAGAGGTGTGGAGAGTTGATGGGAGGAGGAGATGGGAAATCCCTGTTAATACATGCGGAGTTCCACTCGGATCTCTTTGGCTCCAAGCCATAGATTTTGAAGCCATTTGAAGCTGGATTTTCACAAACACAAGGGTATACAAAAACACAACAACATAACAGAACCTCTCACATTAAAAGTCCCAAAACAGGGCTGCCTTCAGATGTGTACGTAAGGTTGTAGAATTATTTAGCTATCTGATATCTGATGGGAAGGTGTTCTACAGAGTAGGTGCCACTACCTAGAAGGCCCTTTGCCTGGTTCCCTGTAACTTCACTTCTCACGTTGAGGGAACCACCAGAAGGCCCTCGGAACTGGACCTCAGTGTCTGGGCTGAACAGTAGGGATGGAGACATTCCTTCAGGTATACAGGGCTGAAGCCATTAAGGCCTTAAAGGTCAACACCATCACCTTGAATTGTGCTTCAAAACATACTGAGGGCCAATGTAGATATTTTAGGACCAGTGTTATGTTATCCCAGTGGCCACTCTGTTGAGTAATGCCAAGCATACATCTCTTTCTTATATTTCTTGCAGTAGGGATCATATTGGTAAGGTGACCATTTCAGTAGGTTTGTTGCTGTCACTTGAGGAATATAAGACCCCCCAGTCTCACCTGGAGCCTTGGATGGTATAGCTGAGGGATTGAAAACCTTTTTGAGGGTCAGATTTTTATCTCCTCCACCCAGGCAGGACAACCCATCTATCAATGTCTGACAACAGAATAATGTCAGGTGATTGACACTTGCCAGCATCCCTTCCATAGTGCTTTCCAAATGCCTAATCCTTCAGAAGTTCTGTACAAAGGCTCCAGGGCTTGCTAAAAGCTTTGTACAGCTCTTCTCAAATGCCTGAAAACCAAGATAAGGAGCACATTTATCCTCCAACCTTGTCACACTTCAACCATTCTCACAGAAAATGTAAAACTGATAAACAGAGATTCTGCAATCATAACTGTGAGCTCTCTCTCCCCCCCCCCCCATCTTAGGATTCATTCAGGTGCTTAGCTGAGTTCTCCTGCACCACCTCTTAACATATCTTGGCCTACAACTCTTTTGTGTCATCATTTCTCCTACATGCTCACCAATTTCTTCCTTGCAACAGTTTAGGACATTGAAAAGCATCTATGGAAATCCTTTCCTAGACAGGCCTGTGTTGAAATTTTGTCGTCTTACGAAAACTGCTTTAAGCTCTCTAGAATTTGAGCTTTTATGTTGATTTTTATCTGTTTCTTTTTTTTAAAAAAAGTATTACTTATCTACTGGTGCTACAGCTATCATTGTAAGCTGTCTTGAGCATTTTAATGGAAAAGCAGGGTATAAATATTTTAACCATTCCATATAATATTGCCTTGCGAGCTGCATTAAAAAATAGAGCTAAAACCTTACCTATTTATTGAACATTATTTTTCCAGAGTTCTCCCTCTGAATTATCAACTAGTTGAGAATGTCTCTGGGCATTCTAAATAAGTAGTGGAAGAGTAAGTACACTTCCTCTTGCCAGGCTTCCTCTTGTCAGGCTTACAATGTGAAATTCAAAAAAGAACTTGAAGTATGGGATGGGAGGGATGCACATGCTGCAGATGTGACAATCACTTGTACATTTCCACCCACACAACTTGCTTTACATACCTTACATGAGAAGTGCAGTAAAAGAAATTACAGTACTACTTCTTCTGTTATTCCCTGAAAGAGATGCCTAATACATTAGTATTCAAAGTATATAGAGTCTAATATTTCCTTGTATTTTTCTTTAGTAAATGTTACAAAACAAAATGTCCAGCGTGAATGTCTGTAGTACCAAACTGTACAGTCTGAGTGATCTAGATAAAAGCCCATTGAAATTAATGAAAATTAATATATTTGACATTTATGACTGGCCTTGAAACACGGGTCTACCCATATGAATACAAACACCTGTCAAATATTCATATAGCTCTATTAAATTCAGTGCTGGGGCTAATGTGATTGAAATGTACTTCATGCGAAAGAACTTTCAAAACTCGGATAAAATTGTCAATTAGTTTACCTATATTTGTACTCATGCTTGGTGAAACTGATGGTTCTCTTTACTTTCAGAATATTGTTGTCAGAGCCAGTTCACATGAGCTTTGAATATATCACAGACCCTTTCTGCACAATGCTATAGTCATCTTGCAGTGGGAAAGGACTCCATCAAAACAAACATGAAATAAGCATGATAGTGACTTCATTCAGTGACTTGTGGCCACAACATGTCCTAGACTTAGAAGGTTCACAATGCTGGTTACTGTGATAAAATTTAATTTGTCTCAGAACAAAATACTATAGTTGTGGTTCATTCTTTTCTTCCTTTTTTGTAGGGAGGAAAGCAACAGCAAACAATTAAAATAACTACTGAAAAAGGCAGTGTACAGTGGTACGTCTGGTTGCGAACAGGATCCATTCCGGAGGCCTGTTCACAACGCGAAAAGCCCGCAACCTGAAGCGCCGTATCTGCACAGGTGCGCTGCACGATTTGGTGCTTGTGTGCATGCACAAAGCGTGATTTAGCACTGCTACGCATGTGTGAGCAGCGAAACCCGGAAGTAACCCTTTCCAGTACTTCCGAGTCACCACATGACGCAACCTGAAAAAATGTAACATGAAGCAAATGTAACATGAGGTATGACTGTAATGGAGCTGCTTTCCTAAAATTGTACAGTGGTATCTTGGGTTAAGAACTTAATTTGTTCCAGAGGTCCGTTCTTAACCTGAAACTGTTCTTAACCTGAGGTACCATTTTAGCTAATGGGGCCTCCCGCTGCGTCATCGCCACCACGCGATTTCTGTTCTCATCCTGAAGCAAAGTTCTTAACCTGAGGTACTATTTCTGGGTTAGCGGAGTGTGTAACCTGAAGCGTCTGTAACCTGGAGTGTCTGTAACCCGAGGTACCACTGTATTTGAAACATTGGTTCCAGTTTGTTTGTGTGCTTCTGTTATTAGTTTAAAAAGACTTCCTTTTGACAACCGCAGATGTAAACTAGCCTACCTATTCTAAACCTGGAGAGAGTAGTCTAGAATATGTTAGGTTAATAGTTCTGACGGCAATGAAATCACAATGCTTTTGTCACTCACGATTTAATTTGGCACTACTGTCTCTGCTACTTGGGTGGAATATGTGCTTCCATTTGACCTAATCTAACTGATCCACTATCAGAACCAGCATTTATGCCTACAAATGGGGTGGACATAGCAGCTGCAAAATCCAGATGCCAAGCTTCACAGTTTATATTTACAACAGTGCCATCTGGGTCTCTGGCTATTCCTTTTATTGTTTATTGGCTAGCTGTATAGCTGGCTTTGCTGGGCAGTAGAACAGCCTGTGGGATATTTTCTGGGTCAGATCATTTATGGGAGTATCTTGTAATTTTGATTCCATTTTTCCCCATTGAAATAAACTCAAATCCGGGTGGCTTTGCTCTTTTTATATATCAGAAGTGTGATTTTTGGAAGCAATAAAACAGGTGTTTCTTACTCAGAAAAAAACCCTTTTATCTTTATGAAGCAATGTATTTATTCAGAGGCTGCTTATACCACGTGTAAGACACTCAGAACTGATCTACATGTGCAGTCCCATAGCTACTTGAAATTGCTTCCACATGTTATCTTCTCAGCATCACATTGCTCTTTGTGGATCTGATGCATCAGCCTCTCATGTTTTCAGTAGCTGGCACTGAGGTTCACAAGGAATTACAGCAATGTTCCCTGGAGCATCCTGGAAGAAGACCTCTGAAGGATCAAATATTAGGACAGCAACTGCTATAGGGATAGTTGTTCTCATGTTAGAAAGCTAAACTAGGTTTTCATTGAGGTAGTAGGCAATCCATGTTCCAGTAGTCAAGCTGAGATTGTTTCAGAACAGTAGGTCAAGGAGGCAGCAAAAGAGATACATATACAGTTTCCAGGGCTGGATTTCTGCGCCCAGACAGTGTGTATCAATGGTCTTTTTACTCTACCTTATTCCTGGCCACTGAAAGGCAGTTTGAATAAAAACATCTGACACTATTGCCAGATGACACACACACTTGGATTTGGGTGAGTTGTGGTCTCCATACCTTAGGTAATGTAAGACTGTAAGTTCAGATGAAACCCCAGGCCTTGTTTTGTGCAGACTGAATGAGAATTCTTCACTTATCTACGCCACTATTTTTGGTTGTGCTGTGGGCTGCCATAATTGGCCCAACATTTTAGAAGACTTCTGTGGTGTACACAATATTAAAGGAAGGACCTGTATGTGCTTTGATTCAACATGGGGTTGTAATGCAAGCCACTTCCAATATTAACACGTGAAATGATCCTTAGAGGAGATGCCAATTTCCTTTTCTTTTATACTAGAGAATAAATTGCAGTGATCTGAAAAAGTCTCGTCTGAAATTAAAGAAGTTCTTCATCCCCATATTTTTTAAAGACTGAACCTTCAGAAGTGAAATGTATATTTAAATACTGCTGATGTCATGACAACCAAGTGCTTTCAGAATACAAAGAGTTCTTTTTCAAGTGTGGCCTTGAAGAATAAGAAAAAGGAATACAGCAGCACAAAACTGCTTTTCTCGAACAGGCAGTTAAGAGGAAGTAAGGTTTCCCACTCTTTTTTCCTGAACTTTTTTTGTGAGAAACAAAGGTGCTACAGTTAAAGTCATTTAATCAGAAACCATAAAAATATTACAGTTTGCATTATGGCAGCAAAGTAAGAAGAGGTAATTTTAAAAGAGTTGATATTACCTCATCAGGAAGGAAGATATCTTATAAGCTTAGGGCAGTTCCTCCAGTGCTCTGATGCCAAAGAACACATTTCAGATCTCATCTGAAGTGTGAATGTGAGAACAGTTTGTAGTTTCCCTGAAATATCCTTACACTGATTGGCACAGTTTCCATATTGAGAATAATAGCTTGGAGGCTGCCCATATGGTAATTTCCAGTCTGTGTTTAGCTGGAGAATAAATAGCTTATCAAACTATTTTGCTTGCATACAAATGTAGCACCTGATAACTTCTCCAATGAATGTTGCTGGTACAGTATATATCTGACATGGCTGTTATGTTGTAACAGAAAATAAAGCTGAATCAGTAAATTTAAGGGGCAGACATATATCTTGCTACTTTTATTTTCTTGATGGGATCAGGAATATTAATAAGAGGGTGATAGTTTGTGTTCACTAAGATTGTGACTGAATAGTGAGGTGGGCAAGACAGGAGTTTGGTTTTTCAGAAGTACAGTTGTACCTCGGGTTAAGAACTTAATTCGTTCCGGAGGTCCGTTCTTAACCTGAAACTGTTCTTAACCTGAAGCACCACTTTAGCTAATGGGGCCTCCTGCTGCTGCCGCGCTGCTGGAGCCCAATTTCTGTTCTCATCCTGAAGCAAAGTTCTTAACCTGAAGCACTATTTCTGGGTTAGTGGAGTCTGTAACCAGAAACGTATGTAACCTGAAGCATATTTAACCTGAGGTACCACTGTATGGCTGATTAAGGAATAGGAATTCAGCCTGTTTGGTGCTGCTCTTGCCTTTTAGCTGCCTGATCATGGAGTTTGCCTGTATGCCATCTGGCTTCTAGATAGATAGGTAGTAGCTGTGTCCAGGAGAGTTGTAGCACATCCTTGACTGGTGCACCAGCTATGACCTTTCCTTTTGAGAACAGATCCTGTCACACTCTTCCTTGTCCACTTCTAGGTTAGATCTCCATTTGGTGCAAAATTCAGCAGGTAGCCTGCTACCTGGAGCTTTGTATCTATTATCTTGTGACATCTAGTGTACTAACTGCATTGACTCCTGATTTATTTCCAGATGCAATTCAGAGTTCTGATTTCAGAATTTAAAGCCATAAGTGTTTTACTTAGACATACTGACGGAAGGGGAAATAGGGCAATTGCCCAGAGGCAGCACATTTGAGGGTACAGTGTTTCTGTTTCCCGGGTTGCATGCTAAGTCACCTGTCAGCTGTCTTACACTCAGCAAGTACCGGTAAATCAGAAGCATTTTAGCAGCACTAAAGAGACAAAGAGAGCTGCACCAATAGCCCATGCAGCAGCAAGTAGCAGATACACCCTCCATCAAGTAAATTATACTGCCTGCACACCCAGGAAGCGACTGGATGAGGCTGTTGTGTGATGCACACATAAACACTGTCTCATTCTCACAGTCTCCTTGCTTAAGTGACATTTAAGTTACCGTATTTTTCGCACGATTGGACGCACCGGACCATAGGACGCGCCTAGTTTTTTGGGGGGGAAATAAAGGAAAAATTTTTCCCTTTATTTCCCCCCCAAAAGCAGGTCAGGGAAACCAAACCAGGTCGAGGAACAGCGGGATAGTGGCGCTGCGCCTCCCTGCTGTCCCCCGAGCTTGTGGGGCTGGCTGATGTCTGCCTAGCGCGCGGGGCGCTCTGCTTCAGGGCGCCCCACCCGCCGGGCGGCAGGCTGCTATCCGCAGCTTGGGGAGCCTTGCGGGGAACTGCTGCAGGGCTCCCCACGCTGCGGATGTATGCCTGGCGTGAGGGGCGCTCTGCTTTAGGGCGCCCCACCCGCCGGGCGGCAGGCTGCTATCCGCAGCGTGGGGAGCCTTGCGGGGAACTCCTGCAAGGCTCTCCACGCAGCGGATGTGTTCCTGAAGTGCCGGGCGCTCTGCTTTCAGGGCGCCCGGCGCTCCGGGAAGCAGGCTGCTATCCGCAGCTTGGGGAGCCTTGCGGGGAACTGCTGCAGGGCTCCCCAAGCTGCGGATGTATGCCTGGCGCGAGGGGCGCTCTGCTTCAGGGCGCCCCACCCGCCGGGCGGCAGGCTGCTATCCGCAGCGTGGGGAGCCTTGCGGGGAGCTCCTGCAAGGGTCTCCACGATGCGGGTGTGTTCCCGAAGCGCCGGGAGCTCTGCTTTCAGGGCGCCCGACGCTCCGGGAAGCAGGCTGCTATCCGCAGCCTAGACACGGCTAGCGGAGACCTTGCTGGCGCCCAGAAGCTTGGGGCGTGCGGAGCTCAGCGCGCCCCAAGCTTCTGGGCGCCGGCAAGGTCTCCGCTAGCCGTCGCGGGGCTCTCCCAGGGCTAGCGGAGACCTTGCCGGCACCCAGAAGCTTGGGGCGCGCTGAGCTCCGCACGCCCCAAGCTTCTGGATTAGCGCAGTGGTCCGCTAGCCCTGGGAGAGCCGCGCGACGTCGCGGGGCTCTCCCAGGGCTAGCGGAGACCTTGCCGGCACCCAGAAGCTTGGGGCGCGCTGAGCTCCGCACGCCCCAAGCTTCTGGATTAGCGCTGTGGTCCGCTAGCCCTGGGAGAGCCGCGCGACGTCACGGGGCTCTCCCAGGGCTAGCGGAGACCTTGCCGGCACCCAGAAGCTTGGGGCGCGCTGAGCTCTGCACGCCCCAAGCTTCTGGATTAGCGCAGTGGTCCGCTAGCCCTGGGAGAGCCGGGCGACGTCGCGGGGCTCTCCCAGGGCTAGCGGAGACCTTGCTGGCACCCAGAAGCTTGGGGCGCGCTGAGCTCCGCACGCCCCAAGCTTCTGGATTAGCGCAGTGGTCCGCTAGCCCTGGGAGAGCCGGGCGACGTCGCGGGGCTCTCCCAGGGCTAGCGGAGACCTTGCCGGCACCCAGAAGCTTGGGGCGCGCTGAGCTCCGCACGCCCCAAGCTTCTGGATTAGCGCAGTGGTCCGCTAGCCCTGGGAGAGCCGGGCGACGTCGCGGGGCTCTCCCAGGGCTAGCGGAGACCTTGCCGGCATCCAGAAGCTTGGGGCGCGCTGAGCTCCGCACGCCCCAAGCTTCGGGATTAATGCAGCGCTCCACTAGCGGTGGGAGAGCTGGGTCTCCCACTCCTAGCGGATAGCTTCCTGAAGCCTGGAGAGCGAGAGGGGTCGGTGCGCACCGACCCCTCTCGCTCTCCAGGCTTCAGCGAAAGCCTGCATTCGCTCCATAGGACGCACACACATTTTCCCTTGCTTTTTAGGAGGGAAAAAGTGTGTCCTATGGTGCGAAAAATACGGTACTTCCTACAGCCTGGAGGTCCTGCCAACCTAGCAGTTCAAAGGCACGTCAAAGTGCAAGTACTGTAAATAAATAGGTACCGCTCTGGCGGGAAGGTAAATGGCATTTCCGTGTGCTGCTCTGGTTCGCCAGAAGCGGCTTAGTCATGCTGGCCACATGACCCGGAAGCTGTACGCTGGCTCCCTCAGCCAATAAAGCGAGATAAGCGCTACAACCCCAGAGTCAGTTCACGACTGGACCTAATGGTCAGGGTTCCCTTTACCTTTACCTTTACAGCCTGGAGGTGGAAAGCCAGCAACACTGACTGGCTGTGAGCATAACCTTTTCTCCTTAGAAGTAAGCACCTTTGAATTAAATGGGCCTTACTTGCAGGTAGTGAAGGCAATAGAGAGTTGGGAAAGTTCTGGATGTGTGGAGTACTTTCAAATACCTGAATGCTCTGTTTGCTGTTTCCTGGATTCTGAAATGGCTTGTGTGCATGGTGTCTTTTTTTCAAGGTTGGCAAACACTTGATATTGCATTGGAGGGGGTGAGAAGAAGAGAGAGAGTTCGGATCCACTGACCCCAACCAAGATGTGGGAGAGGTGATTTGGATTTTCACCAATGGTGCAGCAGGATCTGTTTCAATGAGGAAAAAGAGTACCAAAATTAAATTTAAAATCCCCTGCCTCTGATAGTTCTATTGGACTCTGAAGTTTCGAGCAGTAGGATTCTGGTATTATAAGGTCTTTCTTCTTCCCTTCTTTTCGTCATTTTTTAAAATTTCCCACCCCAATGAAATTATAATACTGCAAAACAATCTTAAGGCTTTAACAATCTTAAATTATATAGTAATAAAATTATGAGACAGTCAATTGAACATAGTTGTAGATATAACAGATATACCTGGAAAATACATATATGAAGGTGATGTAGACGGTGAAGTGGCTTCACTTGCATATACAGTGGTACCTTGGGTTACATACACTTCAGGTTACATACGCTTCAGGTTACAGACTCTGCTAACCCAGAAATATTACCTCAGGTTAAGAACTTTGCTTCAGGATGAGAACAGAAATTGTGCTCTGGTGGTGCGGCAGTAGCAGGAGGCCCCATTAGCTAAAGTGCTTCAGGTTAAGAACAGTTTCAGGTTAAGAACGGACCTCTGGAACGAATTAAGTACTTAACCCGAGGTACCACTGTATTCTGTAATACCAATAGGGTTTTTTGGAGGGGAAATTATCTTGAGATTTCAAACCAAATTATTGTTTGTATTGAACAATTTATTATTAAAGTGGAGGTGGCTAATTTCTTGTGCCTGTGGCAGTAGACAGCGCAAATATGATTCTGCCTAAATGGTTTGGAATCTGGAAACACAAAATGCTATACTCAACCACATGTACCTGCCTGCAAACTTTTGGTAGGATTCTGATGAGCTTCTGTTGCATGTCCTAGCTCCATATGAAGTGCAGTTGGTGGGTGTGATAGAAAAAGCATTCTTTATATACCGTATTTTTCGCCCTATAGGACACAGTTTTTCCCCTCCAAAAATGAAGGGGAAATCTGGGTGCGTCCTATGGGGTGAATGCAGGCTTTCGCTGAAGCTTGGAGAGCGAGAGGGATCGGTGCGCACCGACCCCTCTTGCTCTCCAGGCTTCAGGAACACATCCGCAGCCTAGGCAGCCCTGCGGGAGTTCCCGCAGGGCTGTCTAGGCTGCGGATAGCAGCCTGCCACCCAGCGCGAGGGGCGCCCTGAAGCAGTTCCCCGCAGGGCTCCCCACGCTGCAGATAGCAGCCTGCCGCCCGGCGCGAGGGGCACCCTGAAGCAGAGCGCCCCACGCGCCGGACAGACATCGGCCAGCCCCACAAGCTCGGGGGACAGCAAGGAGGCGCAGCGCCGCCATCCCGCTGTTCCTTGACCTGGTTCGGATTCCCCGACCTGGTTTTTTTGGGGAAATAAAAGGGTAAATATTTCCCTTTATTTCCCCCCCAAAAAACTAGGTGCGTCCTATGGGACGGAGCGTCATATTTGATGAAAAATACGGTAATTTCCCACTTTGTATTTATTTATTTGATTTATATACTGCCCTTCACCCGAGGATCACAAAAAATAATAAACAAATCAATAACACTTTCTGAACACCATTAGCCGCCAGTGGGGCACCACCGAGGACCACAACATTTTTTGTTGTGATGGTTTTCAACAACTTATTGATGGGCGCTTCCTCTTGATTATGTATTGTTTAAAATTCTTTGTTCCTCAAGGCGCCTCTGCTTGGTTCTTATGATTATAGTTTCATTCATTTAACAGACATTGTTAGCCATATTGGGAGATGCACTATGATGGCAGAAGGACAAATAGAAATACATTTAAAAATTATGCCGGATCAGGATATCAGTTTGCCAAACACACTGTGGCCAAAGAATATATATTATACTTGATTTACCAATATATTTGCGTGATAAGTGGCTGCTGTAAAACACATTCTTTTAGGGAGAGTGGTATTTATCCTCCACACTTTGCTTCTTTGTGATTGCCTTTATCTGTGCTTTTATTCAACTCCATGCTCTTTATTTATGGTGCATATAAAAACAGTTGTGGACATTCATGCATAAGTTATAACAGTGTAATGTTTTCCTCACACCTTGGGTTTTTCATATTGTCTTCATTCTGTTAAAAGAAAGGGCAGGCAGGAAAGAGAAACATCTACTAATAGAATTTTTGTTTTGTTTAGCTATCACTTTCAGCACTTCAGAGACTGCTCAGTGCTGCATGATTGAATTTTTCAGGCCACGTAAATCCATTGACTCATATCCAAACCTAGGCTGTCTCTTGATGTAGAAAATGAATAAATGAATGCATTTAACAATGAAAGAGGTTAAGTTAGGACATCCACCTGGTTTTATGGCTTTAAACTAGACACTTTAATATAGATCGCTCTCTAATTATTTCTTATAAATGGACAATCTATTAATGAAATAGTTCTCTTAAGTATCAATGCACTGTGGTAATAAATATAAACAGCTTCAATATAGATAAACATAAATTCTAGATCCCTTATTCTCAGTATGGTTTTAAAAGCTCCATTATATGGCTATCTTGTTTGTAAATTTTCTATTGATATTTCCTTTAAATGAGAGGTCAACAAGCCTATTAATGGAAATGCTGCTATGGAAGTTTTCATTGCAATCAAATTAGAAGACAGCATTCATGGCAATATTTGTGGGACATGCAAGCATGCAGGGAGCAGGAAGAATTTTGACTTCTTGGTGAGATTTTTTTCTTTAGCTTATCCAACATATTAGAATCTGGAGCTGTAACCTCACAAGCCTCAAAGAATAAACTGTTCTGATCTTGATTGCTGACCCATATAATTTATTGGTCACCAACACTAACACTGATATATGAAGTGTAGGATGGAACATGTAGCAGCCTGTCTCTAAATTGCTGATACTTCTGTTGAATGTTGTATTGTAGTGTAGTGATGTTGGCCCAATTATATAAATGTTACTATAGCCACTATCAAAACCAAACCAAAAGTTTACAAGTGTCCTACTGGTTTTAGAGGTAGGTATTAGTTACCAGTCCTCAGCGGTAGTTCTTGGTGGCGACTTGGCCAAGTCCATTTAATCTTTAGTCATACCACAACCATTGCCAAGACCTTGGTCTGTCTGGACCACATAATTGACATGATGCATGTGAAACATCCTTTTGTCCATTAGTATGCAGGAGATGGAAGAAGTGGGGTTCTCTGAGGCCCAAGAGGATCTGGTTGCACTGGAGAAGGTTTATGAAGAAGTGGGCAGACACCTTAGATGCTGTAGGTGAAGGCTAGGAGTCTTAAACTTCACACAAGCCTGCTTTAATCATTGACTGCTTTGTCTGGGATAAAAAGTAAATGGGAACCTGTCACACAGCATTCAATGTCAAAGTGTTTGTAATAAACTTTTATTAGTAGGATAATTTGCCCGTTGCTGATGATGCAAGCACTAAAGCAGGCTTCCTCAAACTCGGCCCTCCAGATGTTGTAGGCCAAAAACATCTGGAGGGCCGAGTTTGAGGAAGCCTGCACTAAAGTATTCAGCTCAATATGAACAAATAAAATCAGCTTGCATATTAAAGATGTGCCACAACAGTGTTATTCAAACTAAACAGCAACTGAAATATGGCGAAACTCACTGGCAAAGTGAGTTTAGTCAACCTAGCACAAGGTCCTAGTTCCTAGTTCCTAGGCAGTTAAGTGTAGTATCTGGAATTCTTATACTTCTGCGATGACCATTTCTGTTCTCTCTCAAATAAGGACATAAATAACTACACACTTTAAGGGAGTTTTTAATATCTGATGTTTTATTGTATTTTTAATATTTTGTTGGAAGCCGGCCAGAGGGGTATAATAATAAATTGCTGCTGCTGCTGTTGTTGCTAATCATATTTTTCTGTACTTACTTTTCTCATTTTAATTCTTACTACTTATTTTAATATTGCTTCTTCTAATCAGCAAAAATTTAGCTGTTATGGGTAAATTGTAACAGTGATTTAATTGACGCTTGGTTTGCACAATTTGGACTTCTTAAAGCACATACCCACTTAAGCAGGAGGACTGCTTCTTCTCTTTTAAACTATGGAGTCATCCCCCGCTAATCCTTCCACAGTTGTAAAATTCCATGGCATCTCCATTTTCAGTCCTGAAATTTCAGCAGTTTCATATATGTGTCTAGTCAGTTTTCATGTTTTGGAGCATGGACATTTCTTACTAATGCAGAACAGTTGTAAAATCATGTTTGACACCAGGAATACATCTCATGATGGTTATCAGAAGACAATTGGCAAATAGCAAGCTTGTAGTTTCTATGTTCTTGGACTACATTCAGAAACTTAATATCTGGAAATGACACGAGTATGTAGACACTGGATACTTCTAAGTGATTAATAATCACTCATTTTACTTTACATTCTTTGATTCCCCCCCCCCAAAGTATATGCCACATGGCACCTTTCATTTGGTGCAAGTCAATAGAATTGACTTCCTATTTTCTGAGGTTTTCTGATCTGACAAGTTTCCATAGCAAGAACATAGCAGAACCTACTGTTACAAAAAGTAGGTATGTGTATGCAAACTCAGATCTGCTTCTGGCACTTGGAATGGAGTCAATAGCACAAACTGCTGTTATACAACAGAACTACAAGTAAAATGTAAGAATCTTGCTGTGTATCTGCAAACCTGTACATGAATACATTTTGGGCCGCTGTCACTAAGGCTGTAATCCTATTCCCACTTACCAGGGAGTAAGTTTCATTGACCTCAGAACATACCTTTGAACAAAACAAGCATAGGATCACACTGTGAATTTATTATAATTGTTACAGATGAAGAACTGATGATGAACAATGTGGCCTCTTGATTGCGCATTGACCTAGATATTATGAGAAACTAGCTTTCCATTTTCAAGTTGCGCATCCATTATTCAATATTGTTGGCATCTGCATGATACAAGAATAATTAGGTGAGCCTTTGCCAACCTGGTGCTCCCCAGATATTTTGGGCTAATACTCCCATCACTCCCAGCCGGTATGGCGTGCTCCCAAAATGCCCAGCTTCCTACAACATGTTGGTTGGGGCAGTGGTAGGGGTTGTATAACCCTTGGGGCAATGGGTTGTATAACCCTTTTGTTGAGAGGCATGATCACCGTCAATAAATAAGGTATTTAATATAAGGGTTGTGATATGAAAGAGAAAGTTGCTTTTAAAGCAGTTTGGTAGGATATAGTCGATCTTCTAGATGTTTTGGACTACAATCCAGATATTTTGAGTTACCACCCTGCTGGATGAGTTATCCAAAACATTTATCCAAAACACCAGGTTGACGAGTGCTGATCTACAGGACAGGGTGAAAATATTAAGTTGTAGAACTGGGAAGTTATTTCCTTGCAGTAAGCCAATCATTCTGTATGCTGGCTCATAAAATGCATGATGCCAAATAGTAGCAGAATACAGTACACTTTTATTCAGTACACTTTTATGTAGTAGACTTTTATTCTGAATGAAATAGTTGCATAGAACTGCTCTGACTGGAGAAAGATAGCAAAGTATGTAAGTTACATTTGAAATTACTTATTTTCTAACTTGCAAAAGAAATCATTCATGACCTAGCATGTCTTTATCTCCAGTGTAGCTTGAGAAATAAAGACAAACTTGTGATTTCATGTGTTAACTGCATCTGGGAAGAAAAAGGCAGGTCACAGTGCAAGGAAAAAGTGAACACGAATAAATAAAGCAGTTCATTTGTAAGTGGGGTGATTCCTCTTGCTCATGCATTAGTTCTTGTGGTACAGAGGAGTAGTAATTTATTGATGCAGATGGCTATGTAAAGTGCATGCAATTTGTGAGGGGGCTTGACCCTTGACTGATGGGCCATATGTTGCAAAGCCCCAGAGGCATCATTTGACTGAATTCTCTTCCTCTCTCTGTCTCTGCACCTATGGTCCTTGTTCATTCACCACATATTGAACTATAGACTTTCTAACTCCTCCAATAAATCTCTAACTAATGGGTTACAGTTCCATAATTTAACTCTTTCCTTACAAAAGAAAAACCTTAGCTGTGATATTCTTTAGGTTCATTAGAATAAAAATGAAACAATAGAAGAAATAAGACTGGAAATACTGTGGACACAATCAAGAAAGAGTAAGGTGCTTTTACGTTCCACTGCTTTCAAAAGGGAGGAAGTTAAGCATGTATTTAATTTCCCTACTAAAATTAATGAAATTTAAATGTGATTATTTTTGGCTGGAGTGTACCCAAAGTGTTTCAGCATGCTTTAATACAGGTAATGGCTTTAAAGACTTGTATGCTTCAGTGAGAAGTATGTTAATTACAGCAAAATACAACATTCAGAAACTAGTTCCTGCAATATAGTGCAGACAGTTGACCATTATTATACCAATAAAATCATAACTAACATAAATAACATTGATCTAATATTTCACTAAATGCCAAAAACAGAACAAAAAATCTCTTACTTAAGCAGACTAGTTATCCATTTGACAAAGCTTTCCATCTTTATTTAGTAGTTAGCAGGTTTACAAATCACTTTTAAACCATTATGTGGCATATTTCATTCAATATTTTGTGATGATGAAATGTCTATTAAAATATCATTTCCTCCTCAACAACAGCTGTACGCTAGAAATGAAGAAAATTCTGTGAACTTATTGTAAAAGCTTTATATCAGAATCCACCTTTCTTCAAGAGCATTGACTACATTAGTTCAGACAATCTACGTTAGTGCTGATAAGTGTTGTCCCATGAGCACAAGGACCTTCACCTGCACAGCAGAACTTGCTCTCCCTGGGTACCTGCTCAAAAATCTGTCCTGGAAGTTATCCCAACCCTCCAGAGATCTGGGGCATGCAGGGAGAGGAGGAGAGGAAGTCCTGCTGTGCAAGGGGAAGTCCTTGAACTAATGGGAAAACTTCATTGGATACAAACCTAATTTTTTATTATAATGAACTGTCCAATTATAGTTGTATATATTTTAATACATTTTAATACACATAACACTGAGTTCAGAGATCATGTGTGTCATGCAACATTATTTTGTGTGTAAGATTTCTAGTCTTGCTGGTGATATGTATTGGACTAGAACTGTGGGTCATAAGTTACTAACATACGATTTTTGTGGAGAAATAGGGTTGCCATACGTCCAGGATTTCCCAGAGATGTCCTCTTTTCGGGGGCCAACATGAATGTCCGGGTGGATTTTTACATTTAACAAGATTTTAAATGTCCGGGTTTTTTTGTTTTGTGGGGGCAGGCACGCTCACGCTCGGGTGACATTGACCCACTGTGCCCTGAAAGCAGAAGTGCCATGTGGAGCCAGAGGAGAGCATACACAAGGTCTGCAGCGACTGCCGCCTGCAGCAAGGCTGCCTGCAGTGAAGATCAAGGGGGATCTGGGGTCCTGCCTCTGGCATCACTGCCATCTCGCCACCAGCATCACCTCCGCCAGACCAGAGTGCCTCTTTCCCTGGCTTGAGCTGGCTGCAGCCATGGTCAGCCCAAGCGAGGGAAAGAGGCATGTGGGCCTGGTGGTGCTGAAGCTGGGTGGTGGCAGCAGAAGCACCACCCCCATTTTGCATTCAAAGTTTGCCACATTCTTTCCTGGCACAGTCCAATATCGCTCCAGAGCGTGCCCTGCTATGGCATGCCCCAGTGCGTGTGCTGCCCCCACCAGCGTGTACTCTTGTTTGCTTTTAAGAATATGGCAACCCTAGGAGAAGCAAATTCAGAAAGAGATACATTTCCAGTGTATTTTTATGTGCTTGTGTGGCAAATTCATACAACTTTTTAAAGTTATAGCAACTTTAAGAAAGAGCAAGCAGCTGTGCCATAGCAAAATTGATTTGATCTTCTAAATTGTTGAAGCTATTTTAATGTAGAAGAGCTGTTGCATTTTGATATGCTCATCAGTTCCTGGCAGTTGACTTTCTCTTTAAAAAAAATAGCTTTCCTTCTTTTGTCAAGTAATTAGAGTTGAGAAGAACTCATGTGAGAGATCTTTATTCTGAGTTTGAACATGTAAAATATGAGACTGGAAATAAAGGAGATAGCCATTCTAAAGCAGCTTTTTAGATAAAGAGGGATAAAGCCAATAAATTGTCCCCAATCATAAATTTAAATTCCACTATACATTTGTTCCCAAAGGGTTTGGGAGGGAAAGCATGTAGGTTTTGAATTTTTACTCCTTAAAAAATAAAAAATAAAAATGAGACTGTTCACTATTCTGTTAGATCTTGTCTCTCTGGTCCAAAGTTATTCCAAGTAGCCACAAATAACTATTTTATTTGTTATTATTTTTTAATGAATGGGCCTATTTATACAACCCTGATGTTAATGGGATTTGCTAGGGCAAGGTTGTTTTACAACCTATGATATCAGAAGCACTCTAAAATTTGCTTCATTTTTCCATTTACAAATAATTCCTTTATTTAAAAAATGACTGAAGTATAGGTGTTGAATGGGTTTTTAAAATGAGATGACTTCTGAATTTGAACTGATTAGAGTTGAAAAAGAGAGATGGTTGCTATTATGAGATTTTCTCTTTTAATACTTAATATTTCAAGTTCCATGAAAATCAGTGGTTAGCACTCAAAGTAATAGAATATGACTCAGAAACATGAGTAATACAGAACCTATGTGTTCTAAAAGTGATTAATTAAACAACTAAACATTTAGATAAAGTAATGAAGATGTATTGTTATATCTAAACATTTCCCAAAAGATAATAAATCAAAGCTTTTCTTTTTTAATCACAGCAGCAGTTGTTTTTATTTAAAACAGTAAAATCCCACAGCAGTGGAATGACCATAATGAAAGTGCCAGTCAAGCTTCTCTGGGCATTCCACATCCAGGGTGTCATCACTTTAGAAGGCCCTCTTCCTATAACCTAGGCAAGGACACCTTTAGCAGGGCTTCTGAGGAAAATCTTAAGTTTCAGGTAGATACAGTGGTGGCTACTGACCACTGAGACAACTAATGTCTCATGGGGCTAGCCTACAATAAGAGTTGAATTGGGCAGTTGCTGTGCATCACAGTTGCTCAAAAGCCTGTAGATTTCCCCTTAATTATTTGTGAATTTATACGCAATTGCTATTAAAGCTTAATCAAAAGCAATCACTTTCCAGGGTCATTTAGAACTTGCTAGTTTAGGGATATAACAGTAGAACTCTATTAGAATTTCTGCAGTGAGGCAGTATCTCTATCAAACAAGACAGAAAGAGAATTTGTTCATTGCCATAGGAAACTCAATTATTAAGAGCCTTTATGTATGCTAACTAGTGCTAAGGAAGAGGCAAAATATTATGTTTTATAAAAGATTTTCTGGAAGGCAGCAGTACATGTTAGCAAGAGTCTGCGAAATTAATGCAGATACAGCAGGGATTTTCCCCAATTTATTACAACTGAACACATTGGTCGGGGAGGGTTTGGGGTGAGGTGGGGGGGGGGGATAATTCCTGATATCTTATTCAGCCTCTGACAGAGGCACTAAATACCAAATTACCCCTCCCTCCCTCCCACCCCACAAAGTGCAGAGACATAATTTTGAAAACTCCCTTAAGAAAAGCATGCATATGACATTGCAAAATGTTGTTCAATTCTTTCACTTTCTCCCATGGCTTACAGGTGCCTAGCAATGCAATCCTAGACCCACTCAAAAAGTAAGCCCCACTGCATTCACACTCCCAGGTAACTGTATTTTCAGCTAATGCAAAACAAGCTGTGTCTGCCTTTGTGTTTGTGTTTGTGTTTGGTGCAAGGCTCTTGTGCATTTAGCAACTGCCCTAGAGGGAAGATATATTGCAAACAAAAGAAATATTGCATTCCTTGGCTTGGCGATGACAGGAACAGTTTCATCTGTTGGATTTCTGTTCCATAGCTGTTAAAGACACAGGAACCCAGAGGCAATCCTAGTTAATGCTGGTGAATTTGCAGTTGTGTTTACCTTTTTGTCACCTTGTGCTTAATGGACTAAATTGAGAATATTTTAAAGTTGTAAAACAGTAAAACCTAAAATGATATATGGATGACAAATTGTTGTTGTCCATAATTATGATTATGCAGCTGAAACTTATATGGAAAATTAGGGCATTAAAAGTGAAAGGTTGTTACAGAAAATTTCTCAGATGATTCATTAACTCATTTTACTATGCTTAGGTACAGCAAAGTGAGGCATAAATTGTTTACTTATTTATTGCCTTGTGAAATCCAAGTTGTCAAAATACAGTACTGTATATGAAATCAGCTTGGCCTAACTACAGATCAAGAAGTAAATTTTAGTTATATTAAATCTATAAGTAAGCCACATGGTTACCTGAGAAAGCTAATATCTCATCAACTATAATCAAATTTCAGTTGTAATTAGCAGTCTTCGTAAATATCCAAATCATAGCTGGACTATTCCTTGCATTGTCCCAGGGTTCATAGTACCCAAGCAGCTAAATTACTTTAACAACTTAAATACCACAACATCAACAACAATAACTTTATTATTTATATGCCACCCATCTGACTGGGTTGCCCCAGCCACCCTGGGTAAAAATACAATAATAATAAGTTGGATAGCATCCATTTGATGCCTGTTCATGACATTTCCTGAAATGCCTATCTCACACTGCCTAACCGTAGAGCTGGCTTTTGACTATTCTGCTGATTCTTCAAATATGTAGAAACTTGGCTCACATCTAACACCACAATTTGGTTTGATGTGAGAAATTATTGAACTTAATTAACTCAGAAAATAATTCTCATTGATTTATAATGTTCCCTTAGATTGTCAGAAAAGCATTATAATGCCTGAGTTCTATTGTTCAGATTCTAATTCTAGTCTAAGATGGGTTCAGCTCTTTCTCTTCCATATCCTTTCCCTGTCCTACCTACCTACCTGTCTTGACTGTTGTCCCTCTACCAGACACCAAGGGAAGCAAGGAGACAGGCCTCTTTTACTATTTTGGTGAGCAAAGCACTAATATATTGTATTTTCCAAGGACTATTAACAGTAATAAGTCATCTGATTGATAGTTGTAATTCTCAGGAAATTATATTTCTTGCTGCTCCTGGCACCAAAGAGTTACGGAATTGAGGAAATTACTCTTGGTTTTCCTTTCACACTACCGGCAGAGTAGCAGCCAGGAGTGGAGAGAATGTTTGAAGGTTTACAAGGGAGAAATTGGGCCCTATCATGTACCCAGTGATGTTGGGGCTTCAGTGACTCATCATCACTCATAATAGCCAGTTGTCAGGCCCAATTACAAGTGTTTCCCCCAGTGTGGCACCCAGTGCAACACAGTAGGCAGGATTTAAGGAATGGTCATACGGTACAATCCTATGTACATCTATGCAGAAGTAAATTTCATTGAAGTCAATTTGAAAAGCGTGGTAAAGTATGCTTTGATGCACCTTGTACTTCATGGAGTTCCTCAAAATCCAGTTCAAAATCAGTGAAAACAGCTCTGGCTTTATAACATTGAAATACAAAATAATAAACACTGATCATTATATCTGTAGGGTAGGCAAAAGAGAACTGATCCTGCTATTGTTCAGGATGTGGAATGAGAGGCAACAACTGTGGGAAGGATTGGAAATAATTTATAAAAGAACAGCACTCAGCCCATAATTACTCATCATTTTTTGCTGATTTCAGCAGGGATGCTAATTTTTATGGATCCCATTTGTTTACTTCAGCCAGAGGAATCCCAGGAGAATCAGACTCGCTCTCTGATGCTGTAAAGCCAGTCATTTGTTTTTATCCAGTGCTGTTCCTTTGGGCCTCCCACATGCTTAAGTTATTTTAAGCACACAGCTTCTTAACAGCTGCATTTATCTACACCATCCTTGTTATTGTGACTGAAAAGAGGGGGAAAAGGGTGGTGGAAGAAGATGTTTCATGGAAAGCAGCACCGGGTTTTGGTAGAACATAACTGGGGTTTGAGTTGTATTTTTGTGTATGTTATTCAGTGCTATTTTTCTAGAAAAAGAGGTGCCAGAACTCACCATGAACTCTTCCCCTGTTCTCATATAATGGCAATGGAGCCCACCTGAGAGGTGCCAAAACTGAGTTCCGGTGAGTTCTGGCTAAAAAAAAAAGCCCTGATGTAAGTAAAAAAAAGAAATTAATTAACAATGCACTTTCCTGGGAAATGAACATTGCCGACATTATTCTAAAGCGTATTCAAGAACCAGCGCCTGAAGGCTAAGAGTACACTATTGTCCAAGCAAAAAGAGTAGGAAATATTATTAGATACATCACTTTTGTATGCTAAACTTCAACTACACCTTCCCATCAAAATCACCATTGTTCCTAGTTTGTTTTATTGTTTTTGTTATGAACAAAAGACACAATGGATGAACATTCCATGAAAACCAAAGGATCCCCTTCACAATATCTCTTCAAGTTTTAAGTACCCTGACACCATATGGTGAAAATAGAAGATTTTCAGAACAAGTATTTCATAACCCTCACCCCATGGTAGCTGACTTCAGCGACCTTCATTGTTATTTCATCATAGCATGGCTCTCAACAGCTGTAGTTACAGATTTTTTAAAGTTGAATTCTTTTTTTTTTTAAAAAAAACATATGCTGTCAAAGTCTGCTCTATATCTGATTATTTTAGCTATTTTTAGAGTAGAACATCATAAGAGGAAGTAGACAAATACTGAATTTTATTTTGGCGAACAACTGTTAATTTTGTGATCTAATAAGGGTTCAAACTGCTCAGTAGCAACACAGTGGGTCAGGGAATAAAATATAGATCACAGGCTCAAAACTGATTGTTTCAGCTTCAATTGGTTTATTGTTACTCAGTATTTCATTTAAATTAAAATATTATCTTCATGTAGAAATTAATACTATGAACTTTTGAAAAATATTAGCAATATAAAAATAGCATTGCAGTTGAATTGACAAAGCAAACAAGAGGTGGTTATTTCTTACCCTAAGTGAAGATTTGGCCTCTAACTTCCTGGTCATAACTTCCCCTAACTTTCCCATCTAGTTGCAGAATTTCTAAGTATTCTAGCTTTGTAGAACAAAGTTCATGGACACCTAGCCTGAGCCATGGACCAGGAACCTTTTGCCTAAGTGAGGGTATGTGAAGAAGAGTTGAATGGATAGCATAGCAGAAACATAAGAAAATAACAATCCTCTGGACACCTTTTATATTGATGAGGTACTGGACCAGGACGATGGAATTTTTCACACTAATTTATTTAGACAAACCCATGGGAAACTTAGATTATGATTGCCTGTAATCAAAGCATAACTGGAACCCCTGTTTGCAGAAATTCTTTATTCAGGTCACTTACTACATTGCTGGTTGAGTTTTCTGAAAGAGTTCAACAGTGTTATGATCCCACAGTTGCTGAGGTGTAGTTGTTGTTTTTCTTCAGATTCTTTGGCATCTTGTTATTCTAGTGTTCTGCTGTGGCACAAAATCCTCTACTATGGTTCCTTGCTGGTTCCAACCATTGACAGGGATGTGCTGACCACCTGTGCCTGCGGCAGCATGGCTACACCCATGCAACACAGAATTATTACTGATTGAATAAGCTTCTCCAGCTTACCTGGTGGTCTTTGACCTACTGAGATTAGTATGTTTTAGGTTGTGGGTTTTTTAAGGGGCACTTTTAATTAACACGGTGAATTACAAGTCTTTATTTTCAAGATTCTGCTTTTTCTTTTCTAATGATAATGGAAATGTCTAGGGTTCTTAACATCTGGGTAATTAAAGGCTACATGTAGCCTGTGGGTTGTGGTTTTTCCACTCTTAATTTGGAAGATCTGTGGTAGGAAATATGGACATACAGTAGGCTACATGCAATCAACCAGGCAGTCGCCTGCAAAATCTGTTGTATGTCTAGTGAGGTGTGTAGAGCGTGTTGATTATTCTCATTCTCTCTCTCTCTCTCTCTCTCTCTCTCTCTCTCTCTCTGTGTGTGTGTGTGTGTTGCCTCAAAAATGATCAATGTGGCTAACAACAAAATAAAAATACATGGCAATGATAAAACAGAATAAAATACACAAAGCAACAATGAAGAGTAGAAAAAAGGATAAAGAAAGCTAAAAGCTCTCTGGAAAGGTGATAAATTTGTCAAGATTTGTTGCCTCTGATTCCAAAATAAGATTTTTTAATTGTTTTTATCAAAGCATTGGGGATATACTTTAAGTTACTCTTCTACATACAGTGGTACCTCGGGTTATATACGCTTCAGGTTATATACACTTCAGGTTACAGACTCTGCTAACCCAGAATAGTACCTCGGGTTAAGAACTTTGCTTCAGGATGAGAACAGAAATCGTGCTCCGGCAGCACGGCAGCAGCAGGAGGCCCCATTAGCTAAAGTGGTGCTTCAGGTTAAGAACAGTTTCAGGTAAAGAACGGACCTCCTGAACGAATTAAGTACTTAACCTGAGGTACCACTGTATATGCCCATGGTATTCCCATTGCAGTTGGTTGTTGAATATTCTTGTATGTTTGCTTTTCAAACTAAGCCAAAATAACCCAGAGAACATATTATATAATAGAATTATTACCCAGAGAAACAAATTATATAGGGACTATAGTGAGCACTGAGACAATAAGGCTGAAATCCTATGCATTTCTACTATTTGACACAATGAGAACACATGTGCTCCAGTGGAGGTGGCTGTAACCATTTTGCTTTTTCCCAGTCATTTAAGCACAGCATGGTGTAGTATCTCAGCCAAGCTTAAGCAAGCTGAAAGGATTTGGGAGGAGCAAATCAGCTGCAGGTTCATCTCTTAAGAACCAGTATGCTTTGGTCACATCCATATTAGATTATTGCAGCAACCACTCTATAGGTCTGCATCAACCAGAATATTGCCTGGTATTTGCTGTTTCTATTTGTGCAATTTCCATATGCTACCAGTTCGATTTTCAGGCACAATTCAAAGTTTTGGTTATTATCAATAACCAGGACCATGTTGTTCCACAGTGGGCTGCCTATCTACCGAATAATGCATCTGAGATCTTGTCCTGTGCCATTGGAAGTCCAGATTGCTGCGATGTGGAGTGGTTGTGGGATCTGAAACTGCCTAACTTGGAAAGTCTGGTTAGTTTCCTTTGTGTTGGCAGTTGAGTCTTCTGTTGAGATCTTTTTTTCACAAATATTTTAGATGGCTGTTTTTTCTTCCTTGGTGTGAGTTATGTGAGTTGGCTCTGGTTTTTAGCTTTGTATTTAATGTTATTATTGTAACCTTTTTGCAATGTCCTGTGGAGATCTACCTGTGTGCCTGAAAACCGAGATAAAATTATTTTATTAATGAGTGAATAACATTAACTTAATTAATTAAGGCAGATACGGATCAGAAACACCCTTTTGATGATATGACACTGACTTCAAATGTTGTGAGAAGATTGCTTGAATATGCTGTGCTATTTGCAGTGACATAACTGTTTCTGGTGACAGGTGCACAGGTTAACTCATAAAGGCTATTAGACTGCTCTGTCTATGCACAGTAATTTATAAGTACTGTATATGGATAGCCCAGTTGGTTAGAGCGTGGTGCTGATAACACCAAGGTTGCA
This sequence comes from Podarcis melisellensis, assembly GCF_964234715.1. Lineage (NCBI taxonomy): Eukaryota > Metazoa > Chordata > Lepidosauria > Squamata > Lacertidae > Podarcis > Podarcis melisellensis. The sequence goes on from NC_138531.1 coordinate 59,632,925, forward strand.
TGTTTAATCCCCATATGGGACAGCTGTATATTCCTGCGTTGCAGGGGGTGGACTTGATGATTCTCAGGGTCCCTTCTAACTCTATGATTCTATAAGTAATGGTAGGCAGTGTTGGTAGACCAGCACACCTTTCCAAATCGCTGCTCTACATGTTTCACTTGTCATTACAAAATATACTTTAAACAAGCAAACAAATGAATAATGTCAGGTAATGTGAGCTGTTGTAACATTTCCAGGCAGGACTGAGATATATTTATGACATTATATATGTTAGGGGTATGTACCGTAAGTTGTTTTAAACTATTTTTTAATGTTTCAATGTTGTAACCTACCCTGGGCTTTATGGTGAAGTTCAGGTAATAATATAAGTAAACAAATACTATAATAATAATTGATATTATCAATTATTTGTGTGTGTTAATAAAACTTATGCAAGCACAAATTATTGTCTTTCAATCCTTTTTCTCTTCAAAAGTAGTTAAGTCATCACATTTGCAAGTTTTTCAAATATGGTTGTTTTAGAAACAATGTTCTTCCCCTTCCTTTGTGCAGGGTGTGTATTTGATTGGATTATGTGTCAGTTGCAACAAACCAAAAGATTTAATCATGCTGGGGTATTACAAAGTTATGGGTCAAGCTTAGGTTTATTTGGCCTTCTTTTAAAAGATAAGTTGTAAAGTACACACTGCTACCACTTCATATTCTGAACTTAACAAAGAGGACAATATGGGTTAAGGAAAACAAATATGTGGTATCTTTGGGTCAGAAAACAAATACAGTACATGGAAATGAAAAGATAAAAGACCCTTTATAAATGAGATAATAATGTACAATATATTCCAAGGTCAAGAAAACCACATTACAGTTAGTTTAGTCTATGTAATTTGGGAAACAAAAGTCCATCTGCCTGGGGGTTGGTCTGTACAATTGTTTCACTAAAAATCATAGAAAAGGGTGCTGTGTTTATCTTATCCTTTTTACTAGACCACCCAAGTATTCTACTCATCTCTATGCTTTTGCTGCTGTTTTCCCAACTTTCTTCCTGTCTGTGACGGACAACAGGGTTTTTTCCTTCAGAAATTTCATACCTTGTGTGTTATTTGAACAGCCATACATATAGTCATCCTCTGCTAATACTTAGCTTCTCATTTAGTAATAATTTTCATTCAATAAATAGGCATCTTTAAACATTCATATTAAAACATTTAATCATTATTGCATAAGAAAAAAAGTAGATTCAGTTTCAATGGACAAAATGTCATAATGTATAAATGCCATCTTAGGGAAAAAAGTAGACAAAGTTTTACACTACTAAATAATGTATCCATGTTTGCATAAAATTACTACCAGAATTCAGTTAATATAATATTGCAGACAAATGTAAAGTTTAGCTGCAACTGCAACTCAGTGACACATAGCCGTCGTTAAACCAGTTGTTAATTTGCAGCAGCTCCTATAACTTGCAGTGTGATCCTATACATGTTTAATCAGAAAAGTGTCATTAAGCTTAAATGAGTAGGACTTACTCCCAGACCCAAGTAAATTGGTATAAAACTACATTCATAACCTCATGTTTTAAAGCTATAAATAATATTTGAAGATGAAGTTGCACTAAATTGTAAAGCTATATAATAAACCTACAGAGCATATATATTGTTGAAAGAGAAAGAACATATCTAATTATGTATATTGTATGAATGGAGAATTAGGTAACTCCTTTTTGCTATTCAGTTGAGTCTAAGAGCAAGGAAAGATTTAAAACTTGATTAATTGTTGTAGCATAATGCTACAGGCCACCTGCACTTCAAAGAGTATACATTTGGCAGATGGATAGATGAATACACAATTAAAGATTTTCTGAATATTTTTTTTTTAAACAGCTGATTTCTAAGCCATAGATATTCATAGCATTTTTGAAGCTACTATGCCCTTTGCATACATGTAAAACTTTATTTGCATTTATTTATTTGGGAGCTAGTATAAACATTTCATGCAGTGCTAATATAAAGTTGTTTTACATAAGTCCCACTTCATATCATGAGACTAGACCTTCTAGTCTTTCCATGGATATGAAACATGAGCAACAAAAAGAATCATATGAATCCCCACAAGAAGGTGGCAGAAGATTGTCTCACAAATTCACTCTTCTAGTTTTAAACACTTGGGGTAAGCCAGCGCTGATTCGTGTGGCTTTTTTTGGTCTGTTTTTATGCCTGCTTTAAGAAATGATGATAAATCATGGTTTGGTGTTACAGGAATTAGTTGCAGTGAGTCTCCTGCTTATAAGCTGTGCTCCCCCCACTCCTCCTTGTATGCCATCACAAGGAGATTGTAAGTTTTCACTTCTCTAAATCACAGTTTTGTGCTTTTTCAGAACCTAAAACTCATTTATATCCAAACCCTAAGCCAGTTTGATTTGAATTTTGCTTGTTTCAACAAACCATAGTTAAAATGAACTATCATTTAGCAGTTGTAGTGCAGTGATAAGCTGCGGTTCAACAGAAGTAAAGCTTTTGCCCTGCTCCTTACATGGTGTGCAGCGATGCTTAAGTGTTGTTTTATATGTAATATAATGCTTAAATCTGTAGAATACTTCAATAGTCATTTCTACAATAGTTGTATTACTTCTTGGAGACCCCCAGATCATTATTATTAAAAGGCATACCAGTGTATTTCCACTTAACTTGATATGCTTCTCTACATGATTGCAGAACCAGATCACTTTTTATGAAAACATATGTCAGAAAATCACATTGTAAACTGGCCCTCAGGCATGCCTGAATTCCAAAGAAGTAAAAAAATTCCAATACACAATTAAGCATTTAACTCTCATTGAGGTTTCCAGCGGACTTCATATTGACTGAATTGTGCTATATATGCAGACTATTATCCCAGAACATTTATTGATCCTAACTAACACTTATTGGGAACAAGTCCCACTGAAATGCAGTGATACATACGCCCTAACATGTGTAGGATTAGCCTGTAGGTTGCTAAGCATCCTGAAGTAATTAATAAAAATTTGTTAACAGGTAAATAAATAATATAAATAGCAGTTTTATAGAAACTTGCTTTTAAAATAAATTCTCGTTCTGATTTCTTGTTGCTTATTCTATAGCAAGGTTTGGAGGTTTAAATGGTGTATTTTCTTACCAGCTGAAGAAAGGTCAGAATTAAAAGCATGAAAATACAAGTTGTAGGTCCTAATAGGAAACATCGGCACGACATAATGGCAAACAACTTAATAGCATTTATATTCATTGCTTGTACTATTTTATTAATTTTCACTACCACTGTTGAATGATAGATTTTGCAACCCAACTCCCCCCCCCCCAGGTTGTCTGGTATGGTAGAGCCATTGCCACTGCCAACTCCTGTCTAGCAAATGGGCAAGCTTAGTACACAACTGTCTTCTGCACTGCTTTGCCCCTCACCACCATTTTAGGGCCTTGTAGGGTCAGTTGCAACACTATCAGTAGTAGATTCAAAGCATCCCAAATCTTTAGTGGTGCAGGTAAGGGGTTCAGTTAGAATTGCTCCATAAATCTAGCATTCTTTTTAACAGCCACCTAGCATAGCAGTTTTGTATGTATACTAATAGAGCATTTTATTCAACCCTAAAGGTCTGACCCACTTGTTAGGTATACAGAGCAATTTGGTATTCATTTTTATTTCTCTTTTCGAAGAAATAAATGTGACAGGTTAAAATTTCTGAAGCTGGAGGTATAGCACATTGTTTTTCTCAGTGGCTTCTATGAAAGTTTGAGTTTATAAAATACCAATAAATATTTAATTTTTTTATGAGTATAGTGAATTTTTAGTCCTGGATTTGCCTCTTAAAGCTGAATGCTCAACGAGCATTGTTTCTTATTTTTAACTATAATATTCAGTGTTGCCAAGAGAGTTAAAGGACATCTGTGTTACTCTTGTTGCTTTAAAAATATTTAGTCAATTGGCTGGGTTTTTTTGGGGGGGGGGCAGTTTGTTTCTTCTAGAAAGTAATTAGGGAACCTTAATAGCAAGCAACCTTTCTTTGCTATTAGCATTTTTGTAACTACTAGCACCAGCCTTTAGAGTTATACAATTAAGATGTTACATAAGTGTTGCTCTTCACTTAGGCAACACACATGAGATAAATTAAAGACAATGCTTATAACAGCCCTCTCTTCCCTGGAGAGATTGATAAGCAAGAGAAAGCAGAATTAAACCACACTATTTGTATGTGGTGCCATAACCCATAGTAATTCATAGTTTGGCTATTTGTCTTATCCTCCTAAAATAATGGACAGGATGTGGATTTGTCTTATCATCCTGAAATAATTGGCAGGCAGACCACTATAATAACTATTTTTTTCTAATTATGTGAAAAGTACCATCATAGGAAAAATAACCAGTTGCAATTATTGCCTGTTTGTTCTTTCTTCTTCTCATATTAATTGAGTTAAGCAAGTTACCAAGCAACATGCCTTTGATATTAGGGGAAATCTACCCTGCAAAAGTTGTGCATATGGTATCATAAAATTATAGAATTGTAGAGTTGCAAGTGACCATGAGGATCATCTAGTCCAAGCCCATGCAATGCAGGAATCTTTTACATGGGGCTCAGACCCCCAACCCTGAAATTAAGAGTCTCATACTCTAGTAACTGAGCTAAAAAAAGTAATAGATTGTAGGGATGGGGAGCTTTCTCAGCCTGAAGGCTGCACTCAGTCCCAATCAGCATGACTAATGATTAAGGATGGTAGATTCATGGAACCGTAAATTGTGGAGTTGGAAGGGATCTCCAAGGGTCATCTAGTCCAACTCCCTGAAATGCAGGAATTTCAGCTAACACATCCATGACAGATGGTCATCTATCCTCTGCTTAAAAACATCTAAGGAAGGAGAAGAGAGTCCACTACCTCCCAAGGCAGTCCATTATGCTGCCTAACAGCTCTTACTGTCAGAAAGTTCTTCCTAATGTCAGGACAGAACCCTACATTACCACACTTGTCACCTTTTTCCAGGATGATGAGGAACTGTTAATGAGCACTCTTTGGGTTTGGTCAGTCAACCACCAACAAATCCACCCAACAATTACTTTGTCCAGTCTACATTTTACCAGCTTCTCTTCAAGAATATCATAGGTGACTTTGTCAACAGCCTTACTGAAATCAAGATACACTGCGTTCACAGCATTTTCCTGATCCACCAGCTTGTCACCCTATAAAAAAAAAATAAGAGATTCGTCTGGCATGACTTGTTTTTGAGAAAGCCATGCTGGATCTTAGTAATCACTTAGTACTCAGTAATCAGAAGCTGTAGTCTCAAACATCTGTAAGGTGCCAGGTTTGGGAAGACTGACATAGAGGTTAACAATGCATGGATAATTCTTGTCAGATCACACTCTTCCAAGAAAGGTAGCAACTGACATACCAACGAAAGTTGAGCAGAAGTTTGTGTCATGAATGACACTTCCCTATCCATTTGCACATCTAATTGTCTGCCCCAGTTTTGAGCCTGATCTTTTGGAAGGTTGGAACCTGTCTGAAAGAGGTTAAATTTCCACTGTGTGATCAGTTATATCAGTCAACCAATCAGCTAAAAGGTTGGTCAGTTGTTAATTTCTTATGATAGTGGCTTCTGCAGGACAATAGTGTCATTTTTAACTGCTTTAATTCAATTCATTTATTGTTTAATCATATGACAGCAGTAGCTCAATGACCACAAAGCTGAAGAAATAGCAAGGATTTTTTATATACAGAAAAGGTTGTATGTTGTGTGTATAATTGCCCCGAACCAGCTCACTCTTGTGTCATATATTCTCCCTGTAAAATCTCCCATTTATGAAAGAATACATTTACAGTTTTATATGTTTGTTTCTAACACTCAAAAAATCCCACTAAATGAATCCTTTTGCATTTCCTTCCGTTGTTACTACATAAATGACCTAGTTGTTCTGTGGCATCCAGTTTACTTTCTTTACAGTAATTTCACATGCTGGAAATAGAACAGTTAGTTTTAAAGATAAGTGCTGCAATCTGAATATTTTTTTGCAGAGGTACATTCACCTTTCCTTTAGGAAGGGATTTATTTTTGCACTAGCTATGGAGTCTCAAGTAACAGACCTTTTTTCAGGTGGATATAAGCGGATATTGTAATTGCCCTGTTATCATCTTTGGCTCTGCATGGGAAACCAACTTCATGCTGGGGAAAATAATAATTGCTGGGCTGTATGCAGTGACCTGAATGACTTAAACTATGCTGTATGCTGTTCTTCCATCTAATCAGAATGCTTTACATGAGCTTATCGCTGTAATGTGCAAGTGCCTCACATGCAGAAACCAAGCAATATCCCTGTGAGGTCATTTGGAATGGGGAATGAACCCAGATTTGACTTTACAATATGTTGAACTGATAGAAGTCAATAGATGTGCTCCAAAAGTAGACAAGTGGGTTTTTTGTGTCAAAAGTATATTAAATCCTGTCTATTATAATATGATTAAATACTGCAAATTACTTTCAGAGTCAGAAGTTGTTTAATTAATTGATTGATTAAAATAGTCACCTTTGAGATTTGCTACATGGTAGTTGTCAGGGGCTCAGGAGCAGAGGCACAGGAGAGGGAGGAAATGGAGAGCGAGGGGGAGGAATCCGAGGGGAGCGTAGGCGATGACAGTGGTCCGAGGGATTCCCTGAGTCTCTCCAGCGAATCGGAAGATTCACAGAAGGGGGCGCCGATGGCCAGGGCAAGGGGGGTGCCAAGGGGGATACCCCAGAAAGAAGGGGCCAGCGGGGACTCCCAGAGCAGCAGTTGGAAATCAGGACCAGCTTCCCCACCAGAGCGCAGTGGGGGGGAGGAGTCCCAGGTATCGGGACCAGTGTGCTCACCACCAGCGAGAGGAGATGAGTCAGGATTGACCACGCCTCCATCGGAGAGCGCGGAAACGGTCAAGAGGAAGGTTGCCGGCTGGGCGCGCGCACCAAGTTCAAAAGTACAGGCGAGCGGCACAGCAGGTAGCCCGGATAGGGAACCAGGTCCTAAAGCCCGCCGGAAGGAGGGACAAGAGTCAGGGGGGTCAGCGTCAGAAGAGTCCAGAAAGGAGGAAACCCCGGGGGGCAGATGGACCCAGAGGAGGAAAGAACAACGGAAGAGGTGGAGTAAGGCTAGAGTCTTAAACTGGTGTATAGGGGGCGGGGACTCAGACGGAGCTTCGCCGGTCTAGGTTCTAAGACGTAGAGCTGCACGCTGCGGCTTGGAAATGGAAACTGAACTTCAATAAAGACTTTTGTACATTATCACAGACTAGCGTTGGTCCTCTGTGAGCTGGGACCTAGAGGCAGCTCTGACAGTAGTTTTTTAAAAAGTCAGTTAAACTGAAATAAATATACTATGGTTAAACTACTAAATAAAGGTAGCAGCACACTGCATAGTTCAAAAATAACACTTTATCTTAATGCTCTAAGAAGGAAGCATCTCTGTACTGTATCTGGACAGCACTAATGAGAAGTCTTGTCTTTGGTGACAACTCGCCCAGTTTCTGAACTCAAGATCAGATGCCAGTGATCAAGCCCTAGACAATTCAGGGCTTCATTGGCCAACTGTTGACCCATAAACACCAGCATTTTTGACCGTCAACACCAAAATTTTTCATTGTGCCTAGAAACAAACTTGGAAGCAGCATAGATCTTTAAACACTGGAATGATGAGAATTCACAACTTGACTGACACATTTTGTACCAACTGCAGATTCCTAATACTTTTTGAAGGGAGCTTGATATAAAAATGCATTGCAATGATCTACCCTTGAAATTACTAAGCCTTGAGTTAGGATCATTTTCCTTCCTTGGAAACAGAAACCAAAGATGTTGGAAGGATTCTGCCTACAAGCACTATCTACATGTCCATAGTGTTAATGTTTTTTTGTAGTATCTATGTGGAAATGAAGAGATAACTGGAAGTAACTGACTTTAAGTTCAGAATTCCATTTTAAACTTATGCCTAATGTTTCCTTTTTACACCTAAAATATATCTTATTAAGAATGAGGGTCAGAAGTAGACACATGCTATTGTCATGAATGACACTTCCCTATCCATTTGCACATCTAATTGTCTGCCCCTTTGGAGTGTTACTGGTGACGAGGCAATAGTACAACCGAATATATTGCTATGTGCTACTTGTATCAGGTAAATAGATTTGCCATGTTGTGTGTGGCATTGCCGTAGGATGGGAAGGAAACCTCAAGGTGTTGCAAATTTTATTGTCCTGCGGAAAGCAGAACAAACAAATAAAAATCTTGGCAAAAGGATGGTTTGTAGTTTTACCTCTAGTCATATAGTCATTGCTTTGCAGACACACTCTTGTTTCCTCATGATAAGAAATATTAGCATCCTGTGCCTTGGATAAAATGCAGTCAGATATGTCTCTTGGGGACAAGTAGACCATGTGAAGTGAGAACCATTAGACAGAGCAGTGAGATTACTGCCCCAGAAAAGGTTTACCACATATATTACAGATTTTACAGACCTGCCAGCTCCTTCAACTTACAAATGTCAAGCATGATTTAAAAGGTTATTACACTATGAAGAAGGAGAAGAGGATGATTTTCATCACTTTAATTTTTGTTTCATCATTTAATGCATATTGGCTCAACTGAATTCAATATAGCCAATAACCTACTTTTTATCATTAATAAGAGTTTTATGGGCCACAAATTGGAAGAACCATTTCCACTTTATTTTGTGTTAGACAATTTGATCATCTCTGGTCACTGTGATAAATACTGCACGTTTGTATGTGCAGTGCATTTCTGAATATCGCTCTTACTAACAGAATTTATTTATGTGCTATGAAAGCCTGTCATTATTTGTCTATTTATTTAGTACCATCAGTGTGCATGACTCTTAAAAGAGTAGAACAGCACAGGTCTGTGTCCTAATGACTCTACAGCTAGGAAGCAACAGAGGACAGGGAAGACAACGGTAAACAGGGATGCAATATGTTGTTGCTTTAGTTGCATATGCTTAACTATGGGCTCAGTAACAGAATGGCATGGGAACTAGAAAGCTGAGCCACAGGTTTCACAGAAAACAAAGGCTTTGTTGAGGGTCCTGAAGACAGTAAGAGATGAAGCGTTATGCAGTCATTATTGGAAACAGTTCCAAGCAAGGGAGTAAAGGCAAAGTCTTATTTGTCTCAGGATATAAGAGTGGGGAAATAAGGAAGATAAGGTCATGCAGGGTTTTGAAGAACAAGGGATGGATTTTGGAGTGGGCAAGAAGCCAATGCAGTTATTTATTCATCAGAGCGATAACAGGTTTTGGCAATGGCTTGCTGGACAAACATGAGGGCTAAGGCCAGAGGTGAGAAAACGGCAGTGGTCTAGTGAAGCAACAGTAAACTCAAAGTTGACCATTTTACAGACTATTCTGTAAGTTCAATTATAACTTCTTGAAAACTTCTGTTGGTTTTCCATTTCTTTGTGGATTTCCCCTTCCCTTCCCTTTATCAACCAAGCACTCTGGAAAAGCTGCTAAATTTTATTACAGATGCATGTGGCTTGGTTAAAATAGTTTTTAAACAAAACAATATATACAAGCAGAGTATCTAATTGATTTATCGTAAATCTACCTTTATGCTTGAGGACAGTATCTGTTTTGATATAACATTTTGATTCTTAATCAAAACTTAAATGAAAACTCATTAGTGATGGCTGTTTTGTATGAGCACATTGTTTAAAAAGTTTTGCTGTATTGTACAGTAATGAGCTTCCACACTTAACTTCTGAACCCTCAGGCTCCAGACCTTTACACACTTACCTGAACATCCCTGTGAGCCATACATCAAGTAGACACATAAATATTGCAGTGTTAGAAACCTTTAAATATTTAAATACGGAAAAGCTGGACTCTGGTCTACGTACTTCTGATACTACTCTTTCCTCCAAATTGCTTTGCTGAGCCCATTTCTAATTATCTTTGCACAAAAGTGATTTCATCTCCCTTTCACTGTGTAATTCTGAATTACAGAGGGTTCAGTACATCTAAATGTTCAGTGGACTCTACACACAGCAGTAAATCTTGACTCAGAGATGCCACAGAACTAGCAGGCATTCTCAGGTGGGATGTAAAGGACAAAAGGGTTTCATCTTTCAAACTTTGATAGCATTTCCCCCCTTATCTTTTCACCCCGAAGCATAAAGTTCAGTACTGTGTATTCACACAAGTTCTCGTGTATGATATCAAGATGAAATTAATGCACGGAGCAAAAACATGGTTGTGGGGGAAAAGCTTAAAACAGCGGCTCAGCATGAAAGGGAACAGAGAATTATGCCAAATTCAGTCCCTTTGTAATGTTTGTCTCTGTCTCAGTGGGAATATGAGACTTCACATATTGCACTCATAGAGATCTCAGGTTGCAGAGTTAGCAGTTTTCAGAGTAACAATCATTAAACTGCAAATAGAAATCTCTTATGATACGATAACAGTAATTCTTATCTCCTCCAATTTTTATTTTTTCCATGCAAATAAGTCTTACATACAATATATTGTTGACTTTAATAGAAATTATTAAAAACTAAGTAAACGAGTCCCAGCAAATTGAAGAAGGATTATATTTTCTAGGTTTGGGTATTCAGTATTGCTAGTGTATTGGTCAGCAAGAAAGTGCTTAAAATCTGTTGCGTTAGAGCTTGAAATGGTTCTTTTAAGAGAGTCAGATGAAAGCCAGTTAAGGCTTGAATGAGGTAAGTTCTATTTTCTTGACCAATTATTTATTTGTTGCATTTATAGCCCACCTTTTTCTCCAAGAAGCTCAAGGTGGTGGGCATGGTTCTCCCCTCATTTAATCTCCACAGCAATCCTGTGAGGTAGGTTAGACTGAGAGGCAGTGATTGGCCCAAGGTCACCCTTAATGGCTAAGTGGGGATTCAGTCCTGGTCTCCCAGGTCCTAGTCTAACCTTCTAACCACTATGATATGCTGGGTTCCTCAGTTGATTTCAACTGATCTCCTCAGTTGATTTCACTGGTTGGGATTTGTTTTCCTTCATTTTTGATTCGTCACAGAAAGCATACTATTTAGTCGTTTCCTGTTTAATCCTGAGCTCCTTATAATATTATATAGTATAAATATTATAGTGTCAATGACCAAACAGTGAAAGATAGGTATATAATAGCAGAACCATCATTTTGAAGACAACCCTTGTGACACACCTGGCAAATCTGGAATTATAATTGATAATATGATAACTTATCCACTTTGAGTTAGACAACACTTATTGCTGTCTTATGGTCCCCATACCCATGGAAGATTACCTATAAGGAAATGCAGCTATTAGGCATGAAAGGATTCCTACCAGTTTCAAGAACTGTTATTTGGGATCATGTCACAGAGACCATTGAGCAGAAACCAAGAATCTTCACTGTGTGGAACTGGTGTCCACCTTAGACAGGAAGCACAGCTTTTCCTGGGCTTTGGCATGCAGGATCTCCAACTCACAGTGCTGCATAACACCACACTTCTATTATTTGCCACTGCCACAGCCTGGTGTTCTTTCTCTTTATGTGATACCCTAACCAATCAGAAGTCATAAACAGGGATTTTTATTAGGAACTGCATAAATCACAGTTCTGAAGAGTAACACTGATTGATTGATTGATTGATTGATTGATTGATTGCAACATAACAAGCACCTCCTTTGTGTGGGATGGGGAAGGCCTCTACAGTGGAGGTGCTGGCAAACCAGGAATTTATGTATGCTAAAAACAGTTAGCTTTCAAGAAAAATCTGCTGCTGATTAATTGCGGCTGCATTTTAATGTATCAAGAGATGTAGATTAAGTGCACCCATATTATAAAAGCGCAATGTATTGTGTTCTGAGTGTACATTTTCTATTAAATATTGTTGTAGAGTTTCTTTGCAAGTATTCTTAGAATACATTGTTACTGTTAAGCACCTGTTGTATTTTTTCAAGGGCAAACATCTCGTAACAAGCAATTAAAATATTCTCCGAAAGCCGCAGAAGTCTCTATTGGATTGTTCACAGAGAAAAGAACTAAAAAAAAACACCTGGCCTGCAGAGTCAGTTCATGATTTGTGAGTGAAATCAATACATCTGCTTCTGAGCAGCAGTTTTTACCTAAGTTAAAGGAACTAATAGCTGTTTAACACAAATAGGTGCTTAACACAACAGGAAAACATTAAAAATATTGGGCACAGAAAGGGTATAAATAATACAAAATTGTGTGGTGCTGCAGGATGGTGTGAGGCCCTCAGATTCCTAATGTGGGACTGAAAACATTTGAAACTCACTTGAATGAGAATTGGGAGTTGCAGACAATGAACTACAACATTACAATATGAGGAAGTTTCCCTCTTCTCAAACATGTGTTAACATGTAATAAGTTCTGCAAAAGGGTTACTGACTAGTTGTGTTGCTAGGCAACAGCAATTTATCATACCATGCATAGCTGCAATGTTTTGTCACCACTTCCTGTTTCTGTTTCTGTTTGGGACAATACTAGGAATTAATTTATTAGGTTTCAAAGAGTTCAAACAACTCCTCCCTTTGGAGTTATTTTTGGTTTTTTAAAAACAAAATGCTAGTTGTTCAAGAAGGCTGTGGTGCTTTAATCTGTTGTTTAAGCACACACACTCTCTTTAATGGGTTAGTTTTAAATTTTGTTCTTCCTCTGCTATAACATGTTGAAAGAATCCATAATTTTTGTTAGGTTTTAGGTATGTGAAATGGATTTTAGGACTTCTGGGTCCTACTTCCCAACCCCATTCCACTGAATTTTCTTTGCCTGAAAATACTTCTAATGGTGTTTTGTCCTGGATCTGATATTGATGGGAAAGAGTGCTTTTGGGGGTGGGAGGTGAAACGGACAGAACTTCCACTGATATATAGGTGCTAGAGGTGGGTGATCCCATCAGGTCCCCTTGTTTGAGAATTCAGCCATCAAAATCAGCTGTCTAAGGGAAGAACTCCAAGTACCGTAGATGAAAACTCCAGTTGAATGCAACTGAACACTGGTGAGGGCTCATAATCAAGCGTACCTAGTGGCAGTGAAGGCAGCAAAGAAGGCATACTTTTCTGTTTCCATGATATGCTCATTGTGCCATTTCTGGGTACAGTGTGCCAGAAATGGCCTCATTGTGCATTTTTCTGGGTAGTGCAGGTCCTTTTACAGGTGACAGAACAAATGATAGCTTGTTGTAACTTGTCTGTGAAGCAATTTGAGGATCCACTGGGCCCTTGACTCCTCTGCTAAGCAGATGAATCTCGAGAGGTGCCCAGAGCACTTTTCAATCCTGTTATGTTGGATAAGGCCTAAATTTAAGATTGAAAAAAATGAGAATTTGAGAGAAACCAAAATTGACAGATATGCACATTCCTGGTTTTGATCCAGTTGACTTATCCTTCTCTTCTGAGTTAGAAGCATAGCTGCTTGTCAGGGTTGGAGTCCTATAATACACTTTTGAATCCATAAATATACATAATTCATTTTTGTACATCACTTTCTCAGTTGCATATTTTATGATATAATTATTATAATTCAGAATGATTCAGAATTTATAAGAGTCTGCTCTCAATTCTGACCAACCAGCCAATTTTTTCCAACTGTGTTGCCTGCCAAACTCTATGATTAGCAGATTAATACTGGGAATCAATCTTCTTTCCCGTACTAAGGAAGTAAAATGAGAAGCTCTAAAATTTGTCTTACTCAGGGTATGTAGCAATTAAATGGGAAAAACTTTGGATTTGAATGTTGTACTTGCTATAAGTGTATGTGTTTGTACTTCTTCTACATTTTCCTCAGCTATGTACCGTATTTTTCGCTCTATAAGACGCACCAGACCACAAGACGCACCTAGTTTTGGGGGGAGGAAAACAAGGAAAAAAATATTCTGAATCTCAGAAGCCAGAACAGCAAGAGGGATCGCTGCACAGTGAAAGCAGCAATCCCTCTTGCTGTTCTGGCTTCTGGGATAGCTGCGCAGCCTGCATTCGCTCCATAAGGCGCACACACATTTCCCCTTACTTTTCAGGAGGGAAAAAGTGAGTCTTATAGAGCAAAAAATACGGTATATAATTTTATCTTTCAAGTAAGACCTAAAAATTGTGCTAGTCCCTAAGCATCTTGAAACCTGGTGCATTCCTATCCCCATACATGGGTTCATACTAGCAATTAAGCTTGATAATTCATACTGCTGGATTTACATTTCCATAGTGGTGAGCCCACAGTGGTTCTTAAAACAGAGTGAAGACGATAAATACAGTTTGAAGGGATGTTATATGGAGACTCACAAATTCAGTACCTATTTCTGTCTTCCAGAGCAGGTTGGTTAGAATAGTAGTTTTCAGACTTGTTAAGGTAACCTTCCCTACAGTTAATTTCTGCTAAAGATAGTCAATGCAGAAAGTACTGTAAATGTAAATAAGCACCTGCCATGGAATCTAATATTCTATTTTTCACTGGGCCTTATTTATCTAATCACATAAACTGACAGTGCAGCACTCTCTAGCTGTACATTGCATGGGGAAAATTGGCAATTCTGTTCAAACCGTAGGTCAGAAAGTTGGTTGGACACTCCTGTTTTCCCCTTGAGAAATTGCAGGGCATACATGCCTGTTCTGAGCAGAACAAGGGAAAATACAAATGTGCAGGACAGCAGCCATCCATTTCCACTCCTACTGACTCTAAATGCAAAGTAGCTTAGAATCTGCAAACAAACAACACAAATTGTAGTCATGTGCCCCAAGCTGTTTTGTCACATTGATTTATGCATTACTTTTACAGAGTATTTTAATGTATTGCTGATTCTTAATTTATTTGAAGTTAGGTTACTATTATTCCCGTTTTACATTTGAAATGTGAATCCAGTGCCACCTCTGTAAATTGCTGCCTTGAATCCCCGATCTAAGACTTATCTCTAAAAATAATCTAGATTTTTTTATTTATATTATCATTGATGGCATCCATTTTTCTCAAGAGACAATGGAGTGCATCTCTGGGGGATGATATGTAACATTATATTATTTCAATTTATACAAATAGTGGTGAGAATTTACAGAGAGGGGGAATATAAAAAATATTAATTTGTTTATTTCATGCTGTAGGAAAGTACAGTGGAGCAAAGGGTTCAGTTCGGGGGTCCGCACACTATGGCAAAACCATGCAAAATCAAATCCCCAGAAGTGCTCCCCATGAGGCAGAGGGCTGCTTTTCAGGGTCTGGGAAGATCACTCTTAGAGCCTTCCCAGAGGCTTGTAAGGAAGACATCACCATGATACGAGAAGCCTCCTTCCCAAAGCCTGGAAAGCCAGGAAAATCTGTTGGGTGTGCAGGTGTGTGGGGGAAAATAAATAAATGGAGAGCGGAGAATGGTGGGTTTCCCTGGCTCTCCACCCATGTAAGATTGTGATTGCAAAAGTAAAGCAAGTGCAGCTTGTGGACTTACTGTATAGCAAATATTGGAGAATAATGAATAGTCCTATCAAAACACTGATCTGATACTAGTAACAGAACTGATTCTTCACCATTTGTACTACAGCTGAACATTCCAAATACAAAATTTATAAAATATTTGTGTTTTCCTTGAAAATGCAACATACATTTATAAGAACTGATGAAGTTGTAATTGAGAAATGATGTGGACCAAGTATAATAAAGTATAATAAGTTTAATCAAGTCCTGTCATGACAAGACTTCTGGGTGAGTAGACATGCATTTCTTTAGTATTTAATATTAGCTCAAGGAAGCCGCCTGTGGGACCAGTAGCGTTGGACCTTAGTTTCCTGCTCTTCTTGAAGGTTTATTAAGAGCTTTGCCAGTTTTATTCAGCTCTTGGATTTTTATAGGTATCTTGATTTGAGATTCCACATTTTTCCTGTGCTCATTAGTTGTAGTGGCCTTTCTAAGCTTGGCCTTTAGGGAACGCAGTGACTGTGACAGATGGTGAAGGAACAGAATTGCACTGGGACACTAGCTCTCATTTTGTCTCTGTCTCACTCTGATTTCTTTTTCCCATTTGCTCCCTCCCAGGGACGCGGACTTATAAAAAATATTGGGGGGGCCCGGGAAAGCTCATGAATAATAAATAAGCTCATGAATATGCAAATAAAGTGGCGCCGCCTCCTCGTGAGCGAATAGGGGAGAGCGTGCTGCGCCTATTAATCAGCTCCAAAGGAAATTGGGTGGAGCTTTTGCTCGGGAGGGAGGGCAGGAGGCATGCAGCCCGCCCCTCCCTGTGCATTTTGGGCTGGGGGAGGGGCGGCGATGGCGCTCTGCTGGAGGGGCGCCGGAGATTATTGGGGGGGCAGAGCCCCCCCAAACGAATTTTTGAGGGGGCTCGGGCCCCCTCAAGCCCCATGGAGTCGGCGCCTATGCTCCCTCCTTCATCCCCTCCCCTCTTTGCATTCTGATGTTAGATTCCCATACATTTAGCGCTGGGGAGAGACAGATTGCAAGAGCTGCTTATACATCTCTTTATAGGCCACTTGTAAGAGTAACAACCTCTTTCCCTAATATGTTTTTACTTGACAAAATGCAAAACCAGTTGTTTTGTTTGTTGTTATTGTTAGTTTACAAAGGTCTGAGTTTTTGAAAAGTAATGCGTTGGATATATGGTCCCTTTTAAGTAAAAGCATTGCGATGAAAGAATCATTTTTCAAACAATGTTATTTTGCAATATCATAAAATTGTAGAGCTAGGGGTGAAACCATCTCAGCTCAGAGCTGAGGCAATTTCACCCAACCACCTTGCAGCGGCAGGGACAAGGCAGCTTGCTCTTCCCGCCCAACACTTCTCTGTTAAGGGGCGCAGGGGCACGACTGTTTTCTCCACAATGGAGAAGTCTAACAGAGCAAACTGCTGAGTGGTAAGTTGCTTCTACTACTGGGCTGGGCTGGGCGGGGGCGGGGGGGGAGGATGCTAGTAAAATTGAGAATGCAGAGAAGTAAGCTTTATTTGCCACCAGCACTGCTAAATGGAAGGAACAATTATGCACTCTTAACCTGTGTTTAATCACATGTAGTCTGAGATTTGTGCCAATTGCACTCTAGCTGTCCAGTAGCCCACATTATTGCCCTCAGAAAACTAAAGATCCTTTCAGGGACCCCTGGGCTAGAGACAATGCTCTAGAACGATCATGTTGGTGGCCCTGCTCATCTTGCTACTCCATGGTAAGCTCAGGGTCTCAAGAGGCTTGCTGGTAATGCCACCTAGAAAATTTCCCCAAGTATTCAGGAATCCTTCAGATTCCAATAGGTTCTAGGGGTATATATGAATAGGACCCCACCCCATTAGCCACAATCAAGCCAGATCCTGTCAGGGAGTGGTCTGCCCATGACAGTTGGGTGACACTTGCCTTCCACACCATCCCCTTCTCAGTCCACCATATAGTGAATACAATATGAGTTGGGGACCAGGGTATCTATAGCAAAATTCTGAGCTTGACCTACCAAGTTGGAACTGTCAGGGCACTGAAGTCCCTCAAAACCACATTAGAAAGCATCTGCAACCATCTTAGAGAGGTTAGGCAGTGTGACAACAGAGCCCCTGTCAATCTATTATGTCTCTGGGGGAACACAATTTCAACCTCCTCCCTGGCATATATATATATATATAGGTATATATAGACAAACATGTGAGCCCACCCTCTCTCTTTTCCCACCTAGCATTCTGTGTACCAGTCTCCACAGAGATTGTGATGACTGTCATAATCTGTAGAGATACCACCATGCATTCAGTTCACAAAATTCTATTCAACATGAAGATGATACAGTGCATACCTAAACACTAGTACGGAACAGATGGGAAACCTGTCAGAATGAGCAATCTAACGTATTTCACATGAAAATAAGTTGATCATTATGTTCATCAAAATCTGTGTGACCTAATTAAAATATTGCTTTCTGGAGAAAGAAATGTGTTATACATGTAACAGAACATTTTAATATCTAGAAAGACGGCTGGGAAAGGATGACATGTTCTGCTAAATTGAATGAGTAAGTGTTAAATTGTGCTGGTTAATGATTGTATTTCACACAATACCAAATCTGCTGTGAGAGAATGAGGTCATAATTATGATCAGGAAATTGGTGCAAAGGCTGGAGTGTCTATGAACTTTTACAGCTGCTAACTGCATGTGAAACTAGATTACACCTTTAAAATTCCATGATGATATTCCTGAATCAAAGAGAATAAAATTTCATGGTGGAAGGATTTCTTTTTAGTACTATTGTTAATTTGCATTAATCTAGGTCTACATTTTTACAGCTCTCAA
This sequence comes from Podarcis melisellensis, assembly GCF_964234715.1. Classification (NCBI taxonomy): domain Eukaryota; kingdom Metazoa; phylum Chordata; class Lepidosauria; order Squamata; family Lacertidae; genus Podarcis; species Podarcis melisellensis. The sequence goes on from NC_138531.1 coordinate 59,651,195, forward strand.
AATGGGTGTTAGAGGAGTCTAATAACATTATCCAGAGACTAAAGGCTAGGAAGGTTTTGTTTTGTTACTGTTTTGTTTTTGTTTTTAACCTGAAAAGCAACATTATCAATTTCAGCCTAGTTCATTCTAGGATTCAATGCAATATTGTGGTATCTTTATGAATTCCAGTTTATAGAGTACTGGTTATTAGGGCAGTCAGCTAGGAAGTTGACAGCCTCCTACATACATTGAGTAGACTGACATTTGCTGCCATAGTAAGGTGTCATGGGAGCTTTTGGGCTTGATTTAAGAGTGCTGTTATTTCATATTTTAGAACTGTCAGGAAGGCAACTGATGTCAGTACAAAAATATTGGATTGCTTTAGATCACAGAAAAAGGACGACTCTATTGACAACAAGAAATCAAAAATCATTATTGGTGACCCATCAATGAATGATGGGAGGTATCTTTGTCATTATTTTTATAACTGATGATACCACAGACCTCTTAATAGAACAACAAATCTACAGTCTATTGAACTGTAATTCATTGTGTGTATGTTAATGTAACTCTGTGGCAGTATCCAGAGTTAATATGAGTTGTATGCTTTGTTTTCTAAAATGCACTGCAGTTTATGCTAGTTTGAAGCAGCATATACACCTATTCATCTTGTGTTTTAATTTAAAGTGAATGGAAGGAAAGGGCTGGATCTGCAAGTCTGGATCATGTTTAGAACAGGTTGCCTAAAGGTGTATAGCATTAGCTGAACATGGACCTCAGTTATGGATCCCTGGTGTATTAATGTTGCATTCATATATTGACCCAATTAAAATGCTGACCTAATTGAAAAATCATTTTGGCAACATGGAATGCCCCACAAGTACTACTACGGCCACATCACTTTTAAATTGGGTCTTTTGCCCTACTGAATATGTGGTGATTTGATGTAGACTAGTGATTGGCATCGAAACACAATAAATTTGTCATTTCCAACAACTGATTCAGTATAACAGTCTGTATGTCTATAGAGTTTTGACTTTTTAATGTTTGCAACTATGGGTGACATTATTTGCATAATCTTTTCCTCACTATTGAATAGCTCATTGAAACAGGAACAAATGAATCTGTATATTTGTTTTGAGACCAAAACATTCTTTCTGCCTGTGATTCAGCGATGTTTTAGGAGCCCAAGTACACTGCAGTACTTGGTAGGCCACAGCTCTGTGACTAGCAGATTGGTGACTGAGGGATATTGTGCAGGATCTGTGTTTCATTTGCAGTATAAATTTTCCTTCAGTATGGACTTTTAAAATAGACATTGGCTTATGACCTTTCTAATTCTATGATGTGTGGGATTATTATGTTTTGTTTCCCTTTGTTCCTACAAGCCCATCACACAGGTCTTGGGGGCTTCTGATTTCTCTAATTCTGTCTCGGCATATACCAATTGAAAGCATTTAGTTGAGATTAAAGCAGATTGAACGAGATAATCCCTTTGAGTGAACAGCTTCAAACGGCTCAAACACATCTCTTTGGGGACACGAACTAACTCAACACGAGCTAATTCCTGCTGCATCTCCCTTGTGGTGCATTAGGCACACTACTCGTGTGCTATTTTTGTTTACTGGACTCCATTATGAATGTATTTTTGTACTGCAAGAAAGCAATAGCAGTCATACGAATCTGAGATGATGCTTCTTTACTATCATATTAAACGTTAAACTATGTCAGGAAATGCATTCACATTAAAACAAAGCCAAATGCATTGGAGACCAGTGACCTCAGGAGAAAGGGCAATCAGGTGTAAAGAAATGGAAATAGGATTACCTCACTTTCAGCTAAATAATACAAGACACTGTGAGCCCTGCTGATAGCTATGTTGATAGCTATGCTGCTGATGCTCTTTATAGGCGTAATATAAATGGAACCATTTATAGGGGATAGCATGGATAGTAAGATAGTAAGAATGTAAATGAGCTCCATTGTTTGTTTTTGTGTTTGTTTTAACATGATTAAAAAGTAAATGAAGTTACATGCAAAGGTGAATCAAGGCCTAGCATTGTAAATTAATTGGTATTATTTTAATAATTCTGTTGATATAATTAAACTTAAATTAGACTTAAGCCTGATGCTTTGTGGACACTTGACTAGACCCCTACATGTGATTTCCTAGAGAGGTGCTCACAGTCACTTTGCTCCTCCTCAGTCCTTTTTACTGCTGTGCTGTGATGAACTAAGCCAAGATTTGGCTTTGCATGTCACCTGCCCCCAGACTCATTGTTAAGGTCTCCCGTCACTAACCTCTCACTGCATCTTGAGTGTAGCAGTTCATAGAGTTTTCAGGGGGGAAATCCTATTAAAATCAGTGGTCATAATATTGTTTGTTTGTTATTGTTTCAGTTGTTAGGCACTGACTAAAAAAAGTTTTGACGTGACGTACATTGCAATACAATACATTGCAATTCAAAATATATAAAAATATAAATGAATTAAAAGCAACATCAAGCAGTAAAAAATGACCATAGACTACAGTAATTCTAAATATATATATAGAAGAAACCCAACTTTCTTCCTCCAAATACATGCATGAGATCATGATCACCAAGAAATTAAATAACTAAAACACCCACACAAATAACATAGACGTTAACAATCAAGAGTGAGGAACTAAATGAACATATTTCCAGGCTTGTGCCTATCGGCTGGAAAATGCTACATTGTTGCCCATGCACATTAGGAAATGTATGTTAAGTTACACATTAATATGGATATCAAAACTCTGAGTTTGCACCTAAAGTGTAAAGTTGCTGAAATTTCATTTTATTTTGGAGAAATAAGGAAAGTGCAGGAGATTGTAGCCTATGGTGACAGCGTTCTGCCATTAGAATATGCCACAGATTTTCTAGATGGTGTTGTTTCTTTTTTCTGGTGTAATACATGATTTTTTCATAATAACAGAACTCTCTTTCATAACTATTGTTTTCCCTGTTCCTGTTTGTTAAGAATACAGTATTAATTTGGTTCTTCCCCTTTCTGCTCCTAAATACAGTAGAACAAGGGTGGTTTGAATGCTTGCCATAGTAGAGAAGAAAGGTAGCCATTCTCTGAATTGTTATTGCTGAATAGCCTGCTGCAATTTGTTATATTTACACAAGGTATCTATTATTCCAAATGTTGTTTTATTATTTTGTTGTATTAACCGCCAGGTCTGACATATATTGATAAAGCCCAAAATATGCATTGTTTGTAAGAAAGGGTCTGCTTAGGGATCTATTAATAATGGATATCATCCATCTGTCTCTGGAAAATGAATTTTCATGATCCTATTGTTTGTGTGTTGCGAAAAGCTCACAGTTGCAACATAATACAAAGAAAGGATTCACCCTACCGATCCGACCATTGGGCCATGAAATGTTGTCGATGTCCATTCTGTATTTTTATGTATTCAGGACTCTAGTATAATTTGAATGTGAAATCATAATGGTTTATAGCACTTCTGTTTCCTTTCAGGATATTACATGTAGCATGTCTAAGAAATTGAACTACGTACAGTAGTAACCTCGCATATGTTCTGAAGGAGCCTGGGGAGAACTGCGAAAGAGTGGCAAGTGGCTGAAAATGTCACATTATGCTGCTGTGCTCTCCTACCTCTGCTATTTCTTCTGAAATCGTTTAATAGTTGAATATGTTACAGAAGCCTTGGGCAGCTTTAACTTGCACGTCAGATGTTAAGCAACATCATTGCCTTGGTGTATCTGACCCTGGCAAGATTACACAAGATGTATCTTTACCAGAAGGGAAAGGAAATGTTTAAATGTGATTTGTTTGGGCATTTGGCGCTGTGTTCTGTCTGTAAACAAATCCCTTGTACCTTCACCACATTTTTTGTTTTTATGACTGATCTATTTAGCAGTTTATACATCTCATTGGTATCATTTTTGTGATTTTACAATATGCTTCATATAATATCTTGGAAATGTTTCTCTGTATATCTTAAAGAAAGCAGCAGTAGTCTGTTCCTGCCAGCCATGCAGTGCTAACAAAATGAATTTCAATAAGGACAAATGTAAGGTTCTGCACTTAGGTAGGATGGGCGAGGTATAAATAATAAATTATTACTATATTATTATTATTATTATATAAGCAGAAACACAAATATAGGATGGGGGACACCTGGCTTACTAGCAGTACATCTAGGGCTCTTGGTGGAACACAAGCTTAGCATGTGTCAACAGTGTGATTCAGCAGCAAAAAAACTAATGCTATTCTAGGCTGCATCAACAGAAGTATAGTGTCCAGATCAAAGGAAGTAATAGTACCACTATTCTGCCTTAGTCGGACCACACCTGGAATACTGTGTCTGGTTCTGGGCACCACAGTTTAAGAAGGATGTCGACAAGCTGAAACGTGTGCAAAGGAGGGCACCCAAAATGATCAAAGGTTTGGAAACCAAGCCTTATGAGGAGCACTTGAAGGAGCTGGGTATGTTTAGCCTGGAAAAGAGGAGACTGAGAGGAGATAAGATAGCCCTCTCAAATATCTTAATGACTTTCACATGGAAGAAGGAACAAGCTTGTTTTCTCCTGCCCTGGAAGGTAGAACTTGAACCAATGGTTTCAAGTTACAAGAAAGGAGATTTCGACCAAACATATGAAAAAACTTTCTGACAGTAAGAACTGTTTGACAGTGGAATGGACTTCTTTGGGAGGTGGTGGACTCTTCTATTTTGGAGGTTTTTTTTAGCAGAGGTTGGATGGCCATCTGTCATGGAGCCCCCTTTAGTGTGAAAAAAGCTGAATAGCAACCATGTTATTATACTCAGAAGCTATTGCCCACATGTTATTTAAGAATAGTTCCATGTTTATTGGTTTCAAAACTCGAATGTTTATAAAAATCCCATTTTGGGCTCACGTGGGACAGATAACCTATATCACATCAGTCATTTAAATAATCAAGAAATTTAAATAACTTAAATAATTGACTTAAATCTAGTTTCCCACTGATATTACTAAAAATGATGCAAATCTGAGCACTGAACTATTACAGTTAGAATATGATTGACTACTATCCCATACATCTCTTTGTCAGGTGGTATACATTATTTCTTTTTTTAAAAAAAAATCACTTAAAGTATCTTTCTTATGACCAGCACCTATCACATTTTGTGGTGTTAAATCCTAAACACGTCTACTGGGAATCTGACTGGGTTCAAGGGCTCTTACTTTCAGGGAAATGTGTACAGAATTGCAAGCCAAGGTATGGGAATAGAGGCACCTGCACATTTTCTGACCATGTTATTTCCATGTTGCTCCTTTCTGTTTCACTTTGCCCTGGCCCAACCTCAGCACCACACTCAGAAAAACAAAATAGCAAATGAAAATAAAATTCCCTTAATATTCCTGCAATTGTAGTAAATATTCCTGTTTGCATGGTATTCAAGGCATTAAAATTATAACAGCTGTGTGAACTTCAAGATTCCAAAACTTGTTCAGAACCACAGAGGTTCATTAACAGCACAATTCCATGCATATGTACTCAGAAAGATGTCTCATTAAGTTCAGTGAGCTTACTCTTAAGTAATTTGTGTATAGGACTGCACCCTTAAGGACTTAGAACCATGTATTATTAATTTGTCCAGTACAATTTCTTTTTGTCATGCAAACACCCTTTGGAATAATATACATTTCCAAGTAATTATGCTTATTGGGGCAAGATTGCTATATAAGGTCATGCTTACTGTTTGTAACAGATACAAATTCTCCTTAAATTCCAGTGATGAATGAACCACCCACAGAGAAACCTGTCAGATAAAGTACTGATATAACCTAGTCTCCCAGCCTTGGAAAGTATCCACCCCAAATTAAAGTGCTTCCCTCTAGCACAGCCAGGCGAGATCTCTCTCTCTCTCTCTCTCTCTCTCTCTCTCTCTCTCTCTCTCTCTCTCTCACACACACACACACACACACACACACACACCCCTACCTTCTTCTGTGGTTGATTGGAAGCGAACATTCTAGAAAGCACTTGCTTCTTACTGGAGCAGTAGTACTGAAGGATAGATAGTGCTTTCTTTTTATTCAAGGGTGAGGACCAGAAATTGTTCCGCCATGAAGTGTCATTTATGCTGCTGACACCTAACACATGCATGGAATTGTTACTTTGTTCTCTTACTAAGACATATTTTAAGAAGGGCTTGTGGGAAAATTTATAAATTTCCTAGGCAGTGAAACAGGCGCTCATGTTTCTTTTTTGAAGTATGTGATATCCATTAAACCCTTAAATTTTCTTTGTCCACTAGTAGTCAAGTGCATCAGTGTTAGTGAGAGCCAGTCCTGAGCCTTTCTCTCATTCATTGTCAACAATAGTCTGTGGTTCTGTCAAATTAGTGTTTGCTGTAGAACGTGACAGGTGAATAGCCCTGAGGGTTTATGAACTGTAGCCTTACAATTGAATTTCAGGGATTCTCATTAGAATGTTGTGAAATTGTAAATTACACTGACTGTACCAAACCTTTGACTTGTGTGCCTGACTCTTTTCCAAATATTTTTGTTAAATATGCATTTAGCATATGAATTTTTTTAAAAAAATAATCTGAAGATAGAAGTGCCTAGAGGTTGCCAGTGTATAAATGACATCTAACGTAGTGGGGCAATTTCAGTTTGTAGTCTGTTGCCTTGAGGAGACTCTTTAATGAGTTGAAGTGAAGCCTTTTACGACTTATTGTGGATGACATTTTGAGGACATTTGTAGTTGGTAGATGGAAGAACAATAAAGCCCGGTATTTTCCTGCATACAGTGTTATTTCCTCAAAAGTGTTCATCCATATTTTGGCAAATCTACGTATAATTGAGTGACTCAGGATTTTTCTATTAGGGTGTTCAGTGTATAATAATGAACTGGTCATCCAAACTACATTTATTTGAATGTCTTCAGGTCTGTTGTTGGTATTTCATATTAAATTGTGGAAAAGGGTGTTTGGGGGAAAAAATAGTACTCATAAATATTTTATAAAATTACAAGGAATTAAATTGGAATTCTTGCCTTTCATATTCTAAGCATATTGTCATATGATATTTGTACAGCACCTGTGTTTTTGTCATCACAAAAACTTTGTGATTTAGGTTGCAAGTATTCTCATTTTTTTTCATTCAGCAAGGGCATCTTCATAGATTGTAATCAGCTCAGCACCATTATTGAGTTAATGCTTGAGCTGAAGTATGAACTCAGATTTTGTAGATTCAGGCCAAACATTTGCTCACTGTGCTGAGCAAAATTTTCAAACAACATGACATCCATGATCTCTTGATATGCCAGTTTAAATACTTTGTTCTACTAATAAAAAGGTATACAGTGATACCTCGGGTTACAGACGCTTCAGGTTACAGACTCCGCTAACCCAGAAATAGTACCTCGGATTAAGAACTTTGCCTCAGGATGGAAACAGAAATCGTGCAGCAGCAGCAGGAGGCCCCATTAGCTGAAATGGTACCTCAGGTTAAGAACAGTTTCAGGTTAAGAACGGACCTCCAGAATGAATTAAGTTCTTAACCAGAGTTACCACTGTATTCTACTAATATGCCACAATTTTACAATTGTAGGTAACTTTTAGACGAAGCATACAGTATGCTTAGGAACTGTTTTAATTCCCCCCCCCCAAAAAAAAACTTGTGTTGAGCTTACACAACATCACTCCCAGGTGCTTGTTGTTCTCTACTTTTCACTGTGGTTTTATGTTACTTTGCTTACCACCAAAAATCCAAAGGGTGAAGTGGATTTGTTATACAAGAACGCCATATAACAATTCTTCTTTATACTATTTATGCTATATATTTTGTACTCACTTTCTTAATGTTCAAATATCCACATTCACAAAGTGTGATAGTCTGGAAGCATCCATAGCTATTTCTATAGCATTGCTTCCATATTCATTTTATTGTTATATATAGCCACTGCAGGAATGTACTTGTTTACTGGTTGTTCCCATGTATGATTAATTGGACATTCATCTGCTTGCTAATTGAGGCTCATTGACATCTTGGAACTTTGTGTGGATGTGGAGTTCTGTTTGATACCAACATAACAGCTTGAATTTCTTCAGCTTCTCTTGAATTCTAAAAATGGGTGTTTGTATCTACCAACTGGCAGGCTAGTGGGTATTGCTGCTGATGTTGGTGATCTCACCACTGATTTCAGGCCATGCTAAATCTCAAATCCAAAGACATCTGGGACTTAGGCAGCAACTATGGCCATCACATCTTATGCAGTGTGCACAAGGCCTCCCCAAGGCTGGTTATGGACTTCTTTCAGGTGCACCATGACACACAGGGCTTGAGGCTTAATCCAGCCAGGTTTGCTGGATGCTTCATTACTGGGTATGCTCAACGAATCTGCTTTTGGGAGAGTAGGTTTTTGCCACTGATGCATTTTGTTCTGTCCATCATCATGATGTCCAGTACCAATAGGAAGGGCACACACTGCAAAGACCTAAAAATAAATGTTTCATAATTCCCAACAGAGTAATAACTGCATATTGGCATGCTCAATCTTCTGAAGACTACTCCCTCTATGGTAATATAGCCCAGGTGGCCATTAAATGTATTCTACATCATTCTATACTGTATCAAGAAACAGGTCAGGACTAGGTTCAGGACGCACTTAGTCCTTGCTGTTCAGTTGTGAGACTGGTGCACACATTACCTTAGTGGCATTTTATCCTGTTTGAGATGGCAGCTCCTTAGCAGATCTTATCAGTTGGTCTGTGGCATGCTCACATAAGGTTATGCTTCTGGTTTTTTTTTTATAATTTTTTATTAGTTTTCCAACACAAATTAACAACAAAACAACACGCACAAAAAACAAACAAGAACATATAAACATGTATAATTTCAATACCCCTTTTTCTTGAACCTTATTTCTCAGACTTCCCCTTACCTCCCCTTTTTTGCATCCCTGTTTTGAAATTTCTTCAGCAACCCTTCACACCAATTAATTAATTACTTATTTTCTTTTTAAGCTTCTTCCCATACTTAATCAGTTACAGCTGTAATTCTATATTTTCCTTTCCCTTAACATTTTATCACTCCTCAATTTTACAACAGTTTTTAAGATATAGTTTAAATTTCTTCCAATCTTCTTCCACCGTCTCTTTTTCTTGGTCACGGATTCTGCCAGTCATCTCCGCCAGTCCCATATAGTCGATCACCTTTGTCTGCAATTCTTCCAGTGTGGGTAGTTCTTGTGTCTTCCAATATAAGGTTATGCTTCTGTCTGTGTTCAGGAAGCGTTGTCTTCTGGCAATAGATGACCATCAAATTTTATTGTTTTACCTTCACTTTAAGGGTTTTTTCTACAATCAAATGGTATATAAACTGTATTAAGTAAGTAGTTACTTTAGCTGCATCCAGCAACAAGCAGTATTCTCTGTTCTTCAGCAGAGTGGAAGTGGGTGAGACATACTTAGGCGGTATGAACAGACAAATGCTTTCAAAGTATACAAGTTATACAAATTATACAAGTATACAAGTTCCTGCTGATCCCACTCACCCCATGGAAATGGTTTCCAGCATTGAGCTGTACAGGATAGGCTGCAATTTGTTGATGAAACAATTTGTTCAGAAACAAATAGGACTGACAGGAAGGCAGGAGCCAAATCCCCTACACCATACCCGTTGAGGGTGGGGTTGGCTGGTCTTCAAAATACTACTCCAGCTCTAGACAATTCTGAAATGAGACTCTGTGCAGGTATATCACCCATACGTGCAACAATACAGATGAGCTATCAAAGAACCACATTTATAGGCAGCTTGTTTTTTTTCCAGTGTAGACCTAATAACCACCTTCTTCAATAGATAATTCCTATCTCCTTAATAACAAGTTGGGTATCTTTCCTGGCTGACTTTCAATGCCCTGCTTTGCGCTGTAATCTAAAATCTGTGCCTGTGAGTGTTGTAGGAAGTTTTCAGAAACAAATGCCAAGGATATATATATAAATGATTTCTGTTTTCTGTTTTGCTGGGGAAAGTTACCAAGCTATCTTTTTGGTAGAGTGTCCTAGATATAATACAGAAAGAAACACAAGATCTGGAGTTGGAAAGAGACTGAAGCGTTGGAAGATAAATATAAAAGCTTGGGAGGCAAAACCTCCCAAGAATTTACATATTAATTCATTTGGTTGAATAAAAAAATTGGTTTGGGTGGAGATGGAGAAAGAAAAAAACAGCTCTCAAAATGAAAGATATACTAAAGCAGAGAAATACGAACCTCTCTTATAATTGGGTGACAACTGGAAACAGATATAGAGGTTCATTTGGATACATTTACATTAGCAAAAGAATAAATGTAACTTTCAGTGCAACAATTTTAACACTCTTCTATTTCACAGCTCGCTACAGAGACAAATATCAGCCACTAACAGCCAGTTTGAAGTGATGGGTTATTCCATGCATATTGAGTACAGAACTCACAGTGGCTTGTTGGCTCAATCACCCATGTATGGTAGTTAGAACCAGAATAACGAGTAAAATCATCACTGACAAGATGTGATCTTTGCAAGTCAGTAGTTGAAACTGAACTGAACTGAAATAATCTCTTTAAAAGTTTTTTTACTTTAAACACACACACACACAGTCTCTGAATCCATCTTTCCTGGCTTCCCAGTATAGATGTTCCTCCTTTGTAGATTTTTCTCTTATTTTCATTAATAGACTTCTGATTTGTTTACTCCCTTTGTATTGTCAAAGCTATTTAACATTAGCTTACTCCCTATTATTTAGTCCCTATTCTAGTTTACTCCCTGTTGTATTGACAATCCACCTTTCATGTGTTTCATGCTGACCTCTGTTATGTCACTGTTCCTCATTTCTGCTTGGTCTCATTTTGTGCAAAAGTAGCCAATTCACTAAACTTTATGGAACTTAGTGAACATTCAGCTCATCAGACATGAGACACTTTATTTTGTTGGACTCCAGCTTGCATTATCTCTGACCATCGTGACTGATGGGCATTAGAGTCCAATAACATCTGAAGGGTTACAGATGCTCCAGTTCCATTATACATGCTTACTTTCATTTATTTATTTTTTACCTTCCTTGAAGGCTTTTTAGATGGGGAGCCCGACACAACCCCAGGCTCCAGTATTTCCCATCCCTTAGCATACTGCTCTTCAAGGGGGAAAGTGTTTTATAAGAATAAAAAACCTCGTCCTCATGGGGTTAGAGATCTTACAGAAATGTGGAGCATATACCATGCCCCAGGGGTCATGGTCTGCATTTTCTGATGCAGAAAGAAGATGAAAACAACATTAACAACCCTTCCCTTTTAAATTGAAGCGAACCTCAGAATGAGGATACAGAGGCTTAGTACATGTTGCATCCTAGGGCTGATGGCAAATAATTCAGCAATGGACTGCTAAAAATGCTGAATATGGAGTCAATTGTGACATACCAATTCTGCCAATTCCTAATGGATCAAATCTTACAAATTTCAGTGCATTTGCACTTCTAATATAGCTGCTGGAGATGTGGTCCAGGATGTTCCTATGACTAGTAAGAGTGTTCTTTATTTCATTTAATCAAAAATTCCCATGTTCACTCAACAGTGGCTATAATGGATAGCTGTTTCCCCATTTATTGTGTGTATCTGTTTGCAGAATGAATAATAGCTTTATTTAGTGGCAAATGAAGATGCTTCAAGTTGTGAGGTTTCTATAAACACATCTGAATTGTTCAATTTCTGCCTCAATGCTTAATTTCCATCTTTGGTTCACTGCCTGTTTATATTCAGATAAAAAATTAATTTGGTTTCATTTGTTTTGTTTTCAGAATTATGTTCCTATGTTATCTGGTATCAAAACTGGCAGGATTCTTTGATGTTTATTAGATGTAATAAAATCACTGCTCATGTTGTACTTTCTGTTTCACAATTTCACTGCTGTAATGAGTGTACAAGAAAGCAAAAGTGTAGTAGAAGTGGGCTTTCTTAAATGGTCATGCCATATTCTTCTATATTTAATATTCTTCTATATTTAATTTAATTCTTATATTTATTTAATTAATATAGATTAATTATTTGTTTTAAATTGTAGCAATAAAATTAAAACTCTAACTTTCATTTTTTGTTTCTTTTTATATTCTCAATGGATTTCCAATGTGGATTCCTGAACTGTAATGACCTTCGTGATATCACACCATCTCTCTGTAAATCCAATAGGTAAGTAACTATATCAGTGTAGAATTGTTTTTATGGTACAACACTTGATTCATTTTGAGATTTCTAGTAAAATGGGGGATAGTCCACTAAATGTATAACGGAAAGCTGTATTTGCATGCAATGTTGAACCATTGTTTAGTGGTCTGAGGACAAACTGCAGCTAATCCCTGCCTTCTTCCCCCTCCATTGGTGGCTGTGAGGAGGAATTCATAAGTTTTTGTTTGTCATGATGACTAAAGTGTGCTTAGTCTTATGAAGCTGACTTGTTTTCACTAACAATAGTTAACGTTAACTTCAATTCCAGCATCTGACATAATGCTAAACTGTGGTTGATATAAAAGTGAAGCAAACACTCATCATTGTTATATATGAAAGTAGCCAGAGAGAATCCTTCTAGACAAAAGGCTTAAAAATTAATCCCAAAGTATATTCTCATCAAGAGGCAGGCACCATGGTCAATGCACTGCTGGCCAGGGCTCCTAGGCAGTACATTTAACAGTAGCACTGTCTTGTTTCTAAATTTGGTCCTTCTTCTCATATTTTTTGAAACGTTTCAAAAATCCAACATATTAACTACATGAAACAATTCTTTCTTTTAGATGCTCTTAGCTGTTAATGGAAATTGGAATTAACTACTGCAAGACAGAAAATACAATAGCAAAATGTTTTTCTGTCTATCAGATTAACTACCACAAATTTGCACCATCTTATTTTTAAAAATTTGACCAAACTGCGGGAGGCAGTGGAGGACAGAGGTGCCTGACGTTCTCTGGTCCATGGGGTCACGAAGAGTCGGACACGACTAAACAACTAAACAACAACAACAAAATTTTTAAAAAACACCATGATTTAAGTGTATTTTGCATATACATTGATAAACTATATACTATCTTAACCTTCATGATAACTATACCTGTTGATGTTGCCATGGGCTTACATTGACCAGTTTGGTTCACATGTTTGGAGGAATTGTCCTAAAATTGTACGGTGTTGGCAGGGTGTCGTAAGTAATCTTACTGGATCTTTGTCACCAAAGCTTCATTTTAATAATTTCATATTGTATGTACTGCTTTGGTGACAAAAAAAAGATTATCTTGTAATGTTAGAAATCTCATTTCCTATCCCCTTGTGTACCCCTGTGTTAGTGCAGGCCTGGTTTTCTCTGTCTTTTAAGCAGCGACTTTATGCTCTGCTTGAGCTGCTCTTCTGCTGCATGTCCCCTTTGCCTCTCCTCTCTCCCTACTCTTTCCCTTCTATTTCTTTTCTTTATTTAGCATTTCTGTTTTTCTCACTGTTTATTATGTGTGGTTTGCTTAAACTTTAAGCTCACAGCCTTTCTTCTTTCTTGTCATTTCCCTCCATTCTTTCCTAGGATGAGAAAGAGGGTAGAGAGTTGGCCAGTTATTGGGCCACCTTTGTTACTGTTTGATTGTATTTTATTAAAACCAATACAAATCTTAGCTGGGAGAAAAGGGTTGATCTACACAGTGTGGACCTTGAAGATGACACATAAAAAATTCAACACACTAGAAGAAAGCTTCAAATGTACCCGTAAAGACAGGTTGTCTTACATTTATGTGCTATGATGTTGAGTATTTTCCTGAAAGAAATGTGGAAAACCTGACCTCAGCCACATGGGAGATGAACCTTTAGTTTTCTGCTCTGCTGGTTGTTCAGTTGCACTGATTCAGTCTTTAGGGTTAAATTGAGCAGCTATGTAACAGGGAGAACATTTCATCATTAAAGAAGTGGCATTTGTACAATATAGAGAGGGGAGAAAGGAAACAGGATGGTTTCAAATTTTGTTAATAAACTAGTGTTGGAACAAGTACGGTAGATGTAAGAGCTATTCAATATGCCCGGACACTTTTTTAGTGCACTTTTTTTATTACAATGCAGAAAAAATAGATATGTTATAAATTTGTAAAAATAGTTATGTTGATAGTCCTTGGCAGCTCACTGATACAGCTGACAGATATGGATGGCTGACACACAAGATGCCATTTTTGTGAACATCTGCAATGTTACAATACAATATGTAAAGTTGGTATTTGCTAAAGTAACATATAAATAGAACTATTATGACCTAGTTCAGACAATCCTAGCTGGCTAAGTAAGCCAAGATTTGAACAAGCCTTTCACACACAGAATCTTTCTCCTCCCATTCTACCCACCTTCTCGTTATGCCATAATTAGCACTAGAACTTCTTCAGTTAGCCTGTTAGCTGTAAACCAAAAACTATGTTTACAAGGTTGGGAATAAGTCAGTATTTTAAAACAATTTCAAACCAGGTTCAGACATAATGAGAAACTATGGTTATTTGAAACTTCCTGGTGTTAAAAAGGTAGGATGGAAAAGGTGTTGCCAGGAACAAATGTCTGGAGAAAATACTTGTATATATTTTAGCTTTTTAAACTGAGATATAATGGTCAGTACCAGGTCAATGAGTAACAAATGCTGCATTAAAAATAACATATGTTTCCTATTATTTTAGATCATAGTATTGTGCGGCTGCTGCCAAACTATTCTGAATGTGAAATTAATTGCTCCAATTTGGTAACTGTTAAGAATCCTCCAGTACACCAAGCATTATTGATCTTGTTTCCATGGCTTGGGACATTGTAATAACCACTTATGCCTACATGAATCTTCCATATTCTGAGCTTATCCACTGAGGCCTTTTCTCCAAGTGCCTGTGTCTTCTGAAGCCTGGACCAGAGTAACAGACTTTTTCAGGAATGGTGCCAACTTAGCAAACATTCCCTGTCCCCCTGCCCCCAAAAGCCCAGATAACCCAGATAGGCATGTCTGGTGTTAAAGTCTTCTCTTTTATTCTATCGGCACCAGGCAAAGGCCGTTTCATTTTTCCTGATAGATTTCCAAGATTTTGAGATGAAGAACAGGATAGCAGGTTTGGAAAGAAAGAAAGAAAAATCTCCAGGAAGATGACCTTTTAAAAGGTCTGTTAGGTAAATTAGTTTGTTGGAGGCATTTTTTTAAAAAAACAACAACAACAAAAGTCAAAATTTTTCAAGGGCATCTGGCCTTCAGTATGACTATTAGTGTGATATTGAGCTTGAATAGACAACTTACATCTCTGAGGTCTTTCTCTAAGAGTGTGTGTGTGTGTGTGTGTGTGCGTGCGTGTGTGCGTGTGTGTGCATATCTATATTTATAGGTTATATACACACCTACTATCTAGTGAGCAGGAAACAGAGATGATGTGTCCATTTGTATTGTTAACAACAACTTTACAAGAGATAGAAAACAAAGGATTATATCTTACAATATTGTGACAACAAAACTCTCATGGATCAGTGTAAAAATGGGCTACTGTTAAGTATTATTTTGCCGGTTTAGACCATTGGGAAATAAAGCTGCTGTCTGTGTATTTGATATACACACAGGCAGAAAGAGAAAAGGCAAGCCCACTGCACACATTCAGATATGATACCGCTATTCAGTGCTGTTGTCATGAAAATCTGACACTGTTACAGCACTGTCGGCAGAAGCAAGAATCACTAGGGAGTGAACAGCTGGATGCTTTATAAGGTTTTATGTTGTACATAAGGAGGCCATGTTTTCTGTTGTCAAAGTGTAAAGGAAAATGAAAGCTCTGGGCATCATTAAAGTCTTGAAAGCCTAGGATGTGTCAGTTCTGTTCCCTCAACACCTGGATTGAAAGCTCATTGTGAGGTCACTTAGAAACCAAAAGCAGGCATTCTTGTATAGTTGTGTTAATATGCAATAAGTTCTTAGTAGCTTTCCATTAAGTCTGTTCTCAGTAACATTGTCCCAGATGTTATTTATAAATGGAGGAGTGATTATACTTTTAATGTTCATGTCTTTTTCTGAATTACTTTCATCCTTATGCTGCAATTCTTTATAGATTGGATGATATAATCCACCCCCCTCCCCACCAAAAAACACATTTATAGCAATTTTTGCTACAGGGAGTTCATTTTTATTTAGCTCAGTTTTGCCAGGCCATGGAACTCAGGCTGACATACAATTCCACTCATGTCAATAGCTTAGCTGCAGTGACTTGCAAAGCCATGACAAGTGCTCTAGATTGATTTAGTCCTGGTTTGATATTAAGCATTTGGAAAGGCTAACTTACTTTTGGATTGCCACCTGGCTTCATCAGGGAATGGAGGTGGGGCACAGAAACTTTTTTGTTGTTGTTGTTGTTAAGTTTTGGAAGGAAGGAAGGAAGGAAGGAAGGAAGGAAGGAAGGAAGGAAGGAAGGAAGGAAGGAAGGAAGGAAGGTATGTGAAACCTAACCTGAATTAGCAATCGCTACCTGTGTTTGAGAACAAGCAGTCATTGTTTGCGTGGACAGGCGGAGTCCCCAGATCCCGCGCGGTCCCCCCGTCATGTGGAATAACGGCTCAAGACAACGTGCTATGGAATTAAATTGGCCACAACTTTATTAAATTTCAAATGTGGGTAGACCTTGGCTCAGGCATTGGGCGTTCTCCCTCCCCAGTCCCCAGCCGGGGACCTAGGGAGCATCAAGGTTATCCAGTGTGTGGGGGGGGGATGGGCCGGCTCTGGAGAACATATGTTCAAGCAGAGATAGCCGCCCCCGTAACGCCGCCGCCGCAGGGCAGAGCAATGACGACCTTCCGGCGTACGGTCAAAGCCTCCCTTCAGAAAACCCCTTTAACGGGGAACCCTGGTATCGCCGCCGCAAAGAGGAAGATGGACAAAAGGATTCCGCCCAAGGCCTGATACCGCCAAAGTTGTGACGTTTTGCAACGGGAAAGGCGAAACCTGCCAATGCAGGGAAATTCCTTTCCAGCCCTTTAACAGCGACCTTAACGTAGCAGCACCCGCATACCTGTGAAGAAAAGTTAACCTGCAAAACCTGTGAGGAAAATTAATCTGCAACATAAGACATTGACTGAGGGTGGGTAGGGTGGGAGAAGCTCTGGAGCCAAGTGAGAATTCCCAGGTAAGATCCTCCCTCCTTTGTGTGGGCAGGTAATCCCTCCCCTACCTGGCCTGGTCTCCTTGGCAACTCTTCCCCCAGGTGGGATTGGACAACTGACTGAGGTAGGCGGAGACCTCCAGGTATCCCACCTGAGGGAAGGCAAAGCCTAGCCTGTGCTGTTGGAGCCCTCTGGAGCCAAGTGAGAATTCCCAGGTAAGATCCTCCCTCCTTTGTGTGGGCAGGTAATCCCTCCCCTACCTGGCCTGGTCTCCTTGGTAACTCTTCCCCCAGGTGGGATTGGACAACTGACTGAGGTAGGCGGAGACCTCCAGGTATCCCACCTGAGGGAAGGCAAAACCTAGCCTATGCTGTTGGAGCCGCTCCAGATCTAGGGGCTGCACGCGTCCACGCAAAGGGCGCCCCCCGTTTTAAGCGGGGAGCGGTCATTGCCACTTCCTCTTTTTTAAACATGATCAAAACCTGAAGTCACTCATTTGGGAAATTGATCTTCATTTCCAAACTCGTAGCTGTGGCTTGATTCTATCCTTATTATTTTTTTTTAAAAAAACAAACAAATATAACTAAGGAATTTGTGGGATAGAAACTGCACATAAGAGAAATTTATACATTTGACGTAAATGTATCTAAACTCATGTCTTGGATCGCTACTTAAACACACTTAATTTTGCTTTTTCCCTTGAAATGCAAACCTAGAAAAGTGTATACAATATAAACATTTTTAAAATACAGCACAGATTATTGCATGTTCTCAACACAGCATTTTTTCCAATTATTTCATAATCAAGACTCAAAACTATGTATGAGAGACTTGTTCTAGTTTTAAAGTGTTCCATGATTGGATAACGTTTGTATGTCTGTTTATAAATATATTTATTTTAAATTGTGTGTGTATATACAGCATATATATTCACATTTGGATTTACACTAGGTCTCCTGTCTCTCAACACTTGTAAAATATTATAAAATGGCTGATATGTAGCAGTGTGTATGTGTAGTGCATTGCAAGAGAATGGGAGCCTGGTATTTTAGACTCAGTAATAAACTGGTTTGGGCTAATAAGTAATAACTGTGATCTTGGCACCTTTCTTAAATGAGCAATAAAAAAAGACATTCACTATGAAAAATTAAGAGTGTTATGGAGATGATGGAAGTGATTTTCTGTGTCTTACGGAGGGATTATGAGAGCGATGAAGGATTCAAGCCTTTGTGAACAAGAGATCGTAATTTTCTCCAGTTCTGCAGGACACACTATGCTTAGCAATGAAAGTGTGTGTAATAAAACCTGAGGTTGAAATATTACCTCTAGCATCCAGAACTTTTTTCCATTTATATTCTCAAAGGAATGAACTGTACAGATTAACCCCTTCAGGTACTGACAACCATTATTGTCTGGCTTAGTAAGTATGAGAGTGACTGAGAATAGTACATTTGGTTGGAAGCCCAGAGAGAGGGCTGTGGCCTGTTCCAGATGAGGTTACACTCCCTCTGTAAGAGTAGGTATGTTGCTTGGGTATTCTGGTACTTCTGGATCTATTACTGTCACTTGAGGCTCCATTTGCACCTCTATCTGGACAGGGGTGGCCAATTTTCTTTTGCTTCCACTCTGATAACCTCCTGGCTAGATTACTGTAAGATAGTGCAAAAATCAGCATCTAGGTCCTGCTAGAATATAAAACAGATTTTGGCACAACTGTAAAGGTAAAGGTGCCCCGGACCGTTAAGTCCAGCCGCGGACAACTCTGGGGTTGCAGCGCTCATCTTGATTTACTGGCCGAGGGAGCCGACGTTTGTCCACAGACAGTTTTTCTGGGTCATGTGGCCAGCATGACTAAGCCGCTTCTGGTGAAACCAGAGCAGCGCACGGAAATGTCATTTACCTTCCCACTGGAGCAGTACCTATTTACCTATTTGCACTTTGACATGCTTTCGAACTGCTAGATTGGCAGGAGCAGGGACCGAGCAATGGGAGCTCACCCTGTCATGGGGATTCGAACCGCCGACCTTCTGATTGATATAGACCACAGCGCCACCCGCGTCCTGTAGTGGCTACCAATTAGTTTCTGGTCTCAATGCAAATTGCTGGTTCAACCTATAAAGCATTGTGTGGCTCAGGATCCCAATACTTCAAGGACTGTCTCTCACATGAACCAACCCAGGACCTGCATTCTGCTTTAGAAGACCTTCTAAATGTTTGCCCTCAGAGGGAACTGCCGCGAGCAATGACACAAGAATGGGCTTTTTCAGAAAGTTAGTTGTTTAAGAATGATGCCCATATACAAGAAAGGACTGTTCTGAAAGTTCAGAGTGGTTAATATTAACATTAGGGAAGAAACATGAAAATGAATCAAATTTAAGTCATTCAACTCAAATTAGACCAACTGAAATGAATGGACATGACTGTTAGTTCTAGTGGGTCTGCTGTGAGTATAAGTTAGTTGAATACCCTTGCTGCATTCTGCAGCCAGTTACATCAAAAGGTCCTAACTTGAAAAACACAAAGAGGTCTGAGTTCAACTCCTGTGCTCCGCTAAATTACAGTGAATAGAAATTTGAAGGGAGGGTTTTACTCCCTGGAAACGTGTATTTTTGTCAGGAGAGCGGACAGTGGGCGATGATTAAACAGGTGTTACCATGAGGATATGGTCAGTTGAAGCCTTTCTGCATATGATCCAAAACTTCAGCATTTAATTTAGATTGAGAGCCTATCCTTATCATATACTTCAGCTTTATTGGTCTATGACCATAATCATTCATTCATTCATTCATTCATTCATTCATTCATTCATTCATTAGTTTAGTGGCAGAAAAACTATAGCCTGAATGTCTAATTAGTTCCACCAGACCCCCCATTTGGTTTGTCAGACATTTTGGGTCAAACCATGCTCACCTGCCCTACACCTGATTATTGATAAAGTTGCTGCTTTGTGGGTGCCCTTGAAATGTGTGGTACAACCTAAGCTTGCTGAAGCTGGTTTTTCTTCAGAGAAGTGGCTTTTGGAGTTTTCTTGATACATGTCTATATGCATTGCATTGTATCTAATTAAAATATACTCAGAGTTGACTTAGTGGAATCAATGGGTGGTTTTTCAAATGAATTTTACAGAACAGACCCATTGAAATGAATGAACCTAATCTAGTCAAGTTCATTAATGTCAGTGAGTCTATTCTTGAGTAGCACTAATATGCACACTACCCAGTGGACTTCACTGGGCATACTGATTCCAGTGGGTCTAATTTGAGTATGATTTAGTTAGATACAAACCAGTGCTTTCCTGACAAATCTACTTGTGATGTGATGCTGTATAGGAGACTCCTATTCTGCAATTTTAGTTTATAAAATACTTATCTGAATATTGTTTGAATGGTAAGAATGAGTTAATCACACACTGTGTTGAGTAAAGGAATACATCACACACACACACACACACACACACACACCCCTTCTGCATTTATAATCTATGGTTTCTAAATCATGAGTAAAGGACTTGACATTTCATTTTAGTAAAAGTATAATTAAGGTAAGATATGCTATAATTCCATAACTTATAAAAAGAGATGATTTAATTTTAGGGAATGAAATATAGTGTGCAGCAAACACATCCTCAACTAGGCTTATTAATTTTATATTAATGATGCAGCATAATTGTTTTTATCTTCCTAATATTTACCTTTCAGTCTTCCATATTCAAATATATAGTCATGCTATTTTTTGTTGGGAACAAATGCTGCAATATTCTTGTTGCAAACATCTAAGAGAACTCAAGCAGCTAAAATTAATATTCTATTTATTTATTTAGAAGATATATAGCCATTCCCAAAAATGTTAGATAATGAAAACTTCCAAAATGCAAATCAAATAGAAAAACAAATACAATTTCTTGTTTTTACAAATACTTCATTAAAAACTAATTGAGTGAATTTTATTTTTTTATCATTTAATTCCATTATATAAGCAACAATGAATATTTCTCTAAATAGTAAGTTTAGTAGAAAAATGGCAAAGTGGGATCATCACGTCAAGTGAATTGTTTATATTTATTTTTCTGGTAGAGCAACTCCCTGATGGGAATGGTGGGAGACAGGGCTGTGTCCTCACCCCAACTCTCTTTGGCATATTCTTCTCCGCTTTCCTATGCCTTCAGTTCAGCTGAAGCCAATGTGTACTTCCATTCAAGGAGCGACAGAGGTCTATTCAACCTAGCACATTTTCATGCCAAGACAGAAGTGTAGTGGCTTCTTATCTGTGAGATTTTGTTTCTAGATGTTGCAGCCTTGATAGCGCACTCCAAGGAACCTATGCAGAGACTCATCAACAATTTACCCCAAGCCTGCATGGAGTTACCAGCAGCCTGATGGATACCAACAACTTGGATCAGCATGTCGCCAGCACTCCACACATCAGTACTGGTGACCACATGCTTGAGCTGGTATATGATTTTCTCTACCTGGGCTCCACCATAACCACCAACCTTTCCATTGATGCTCAGTTGGAGAAGCATATTGGTAAGGCAGCTACGGTAATGGCTTGCCTCTCCAAAAGGGTATGGAAGAATGTGATGTTAACAACCAGTACCAAGTTGAAGGTGTACCTGGCATATTTGCTGAGCACTAATTTATGGAAGTGACTCATGGACAACTTATACCCACCAGGAGCAACACCTCAATGCCTTCCATATGCACTGTGTCAGGAAGATTCTGGGCATCACATAGAGTCCCAAACAAAGATGTGTTCTTCCAAGCCCACATTTCCAGTATTTTCACACTTCTGTCTCAGCTACGTCTATGCTGCCTTGGTCATGTACATAGGATGGAAGGACCCCCAAGCATGTGCTTTATGGGGAACTGGCCTCAAGCACCAAGCCTTTTTGAAGATCAACTCTGTGTTATAAAGATGTCTGCAAATGTGGCATGAAGGCTGACAAAATTAACCCAGCCATGTGGGGATTCCTTGCAGATGACCACAGTGCCTGGAGACAAAGTTAGGTCATATATTCACAGCAGTGACCAGAGGAGAAATGACCGCTGGGAGGAGCACAGAAAGAAGAAACACCATGGTGCATTTGTAGCAGCTAAATGACGCCTTCTTCTGTTTTGGTCTCTACATCTACAGCAAGCGCTGTAACTCTCCAGTGGTTACACTTTGAATCCAGGTGACAACCAACCTTTTAAAACTGCACCAATATTTTGGCTTCTTCTTGCTAGTATCTTATACGCTAGAAGGCATATAAGGCATGTTTGTTTTTTTGTTTGGCTGTGTTCCAAACTATACATTTTCCTAACTGAAACGAATACACATATACTTAGGAGAGGCAAACCACTGTTTTAGCCATCATACAGCCTGAGTAAGGTAAAGGTAAAGGTAAAGGTACCCCTGCCCGTACGGGCCAGTCTTGACAGACTCTGGGGTTGTGCGCCCATCTCACTTAAGAGGCCAGGGGCCAGCGCTGTCCGGAGACACTTCCGGGTCACGTGGCCAGCGTGACATCGCTGCTCTGGCGAGCCAGAGCCGCACACGGAAACGCCGTTTACCTTCCCGCTGGTAAGCGGTCCCTATTTATCTACTTGCACCCGGAGGTGCTTTCGAACTGCTAGGTTGGCAGGCGCTGGGACCGAGCAGCGGGAGCGCACACCGCCGCAGGGATTCGAACCGCCGACCTTTCGATCGGCAAGTCCTAGGCGCTGAGGCTTTAACCCACAGCGCCACCTGCGTCCCGACAGCCTGAGTAGTAATATAGAAATAAACATAGTTAACAATCTGTGAAACTTCTGGCATTAGACTGGGCAAGTGCATAAGTTCTAAATGCTGAAAAAGAAATGGGGTAAAATATAGATTTTTCAGAAAACTACAAATGGGGATTTGGGAACCCAAAGTACCAACAGAAATAGCAGTGCTTTGTTTTCTTGAACTGTGCGGCCTTAAAAGCTGTGTTGGGCTAAAGTGTGCTTTCTATCAGAGCAGTAGGTGTTATAGAGATTATTTTAGTGGCAAGTCTGTGCAAAGATGAAGGTACTTCAGTTTTCCTCTGCTGATTAGTGAAGTCCCAAATGGCAAATGTGATAAACCTAGTCTTTTGATACCCCTTTCCCCCCTTCAATTCAAAGACGTTGAGATCACAGGGTACATTTTTCCAAACATGAACTGGCGTTCTCCTCTGAATTCTTCACAGATCAGACATTTATAATACTTATGGCTGTCTCTCGACTTTTTTCTCTTTCTTTGGCATCTACAGAATGTTTTAAGTATTCCAGGACAGCCTGCCAGCCCATAAAATCATTATCAGATTTCCAGTCTCTTGTGCCTCACTTAGATCTTCTAAACTATATTGCAGACCTGTTTTCAGCTGAACTGCTTGGCATGAGAAGCTTTTAAATGATGACTTCTAAACTTTCTGAATCCATTTTATTTCACACTGTGACTATTTTTGCATCTTCCTGACATTTGTAGTTCCCTTGAGGCAAATGCTGCAGAATGACATGAAGACCTGCAGCCCTCACAGTTAGGTAATCACAAGTTTGTGTACCTGAGATGCCTTTTTAAATTGTTAGTATTAAGAGATGAAAGGGAAAGGTTTAAGTAAAGACTTTTCTGAACTGCATTACTAGCAGTGCAATCCTATGCATTGCTTGAAAGTTCCATTGCGTTCACAGAAGCTTACTCCCAGGAAAGTGTACATGGCAATGTAGCCCAAGTGTTACAAGGAAGGCTTGATTTAGAGTATGGAACAGTGTGTCCTAGTTTGTATGTTTTCAGGATCAGACGTCAGTACTGAAGTATGTAATGTGAAAAAACGAGTGACTCAGAACATATGCAGGTATCACCTCTAAATAGGTTTCTCTTACATAGATTCATAGAAATGGAGAGTTGGAAGGGACTCCAAGTCTACATTTCTATTTCCCGTATTTAGTTGATACAGGAATCTCAACTAAATGACCCATGACAAATGGCCACCCAACCTTGGTTTGAAGTCTTGATTCTTCTGGCAAAAGGTTTCTAGGCAGAATTGATCCCCCAAACCTTTAAGAAGACAGGAGGTGAAAAATGCAGTTCCCAGAATTATTTGTTGGAGGAAGTGTGATTTTAATGTACTTTAGAGGTATTGGATATGAGTTCCCACTGGATCCAAGCTTTCTATAGTATAACATTTGCTAGGATAAAATATGTGAGAGCTTGGACAAACACCAATGGACAAATAAAATAGGTCATCTGAGGAAATTATGACTCATAAGAAAGTAAGGACATCCTGATGTGATTTTATAATCATAATAGCTCATCTATGATTCTGTTACCTAGTCCAGCATCCATTTCTCACAGTGGACAACAAGATGCCATGTGAAGCCTGCAAACAGGGCATGAGCACTTCCCCACTCTGTGTTTTCCAGCAACTAGTCCTTAGAAACATAATGCCTCTGTGGAGGCATAGCAGAAAACTCAATATTGTCAAACTAACAGCTTTATTTTAGGAGGAAAAAGGCCACCAAAGAGAGTGACAGATGGAGTTTAGTAACTGAGTATGTCAAGAAGGAACTAAGAAGCTCAGGTCAAGGAATAGACTACATGTATTTATAGAATTATATGATCTAAAAATGGAAAGGGTGTTAGTATATATGTTCTAATATTTGGAAAGACTTAATATTATGTCTAGTCCATTATTTGGTATAAATATTTTAGTATTTATAGAGCAGATAATTATACTGAATAGCTTTAACCACATCATTGCAATATATTTATAGGGTATTTTGTATTGTACTAAAAAGAGGAAGAAACTTAAGAGCCTCCAAATCTCAAATCACTTTTTCAGTTGTTATATCTTAGTTTTATTCGTGTGTTTTTTTAGGCTAGGCAATTGTGGAATTATGGGGTTGGGGAGATGGAGGATGAAACAATAACAAGCAGGACCTGAGCACAAGAACATTCTCCTGCACTGTGGTCCCCAGAAACTGGTATTTGAGAACATTACTCCCTTCGTCCATGGTAGGTCTGAAACTGGTCCAACAATACACATGTTTTTGCTGTCACTGTCCTGTTTCTTAGCAGCAGTACTACTTGTGGCAGCTGGTGGCCATGATTCTCCCCAAAAACCCTTTGCTTGACATTATGTCATTATGCGGCATTATTCCAAGAGGGATTCTGTACACAAATGCTGCCCTTCACCATGGGCTCCTCCAGAGCAACCTCCAGAACAACAGTGCATAATGATGTAGTGTTACACAGAGGGAGGACAAAAACAACAACCTCTAGGAGAAAGAAGCACTGCCACGTATTTGGAAATTTTAATATATTTACCCCACAACAAAGGAAGTTGTGTTGGCCCATAAGAAAAGTGGCAGAAATTCATATTGGGACAATGCCTTTATAAGTCACAAAATAGTGTGCAGGCTTTCAAGTTCTTTAGAACTCATCATCAGGCTAGATGGTAAACACAAAGGGGAGAGAAGAGGAAGAAAGTTTGCTACCAGTAAAACCACGAGTCTGATTTAATAAGAATCTTAAAATGGAACTTGCCAGGAGATAGCAATGATGTTTCAGATTGCACTATGGAAACTAAAGAGAAACTGCAGGGCGGTTCCCTGATAGACGAAGAGCAAGAATAAGCAGAAAACGAATTTTCTTGCTAATCTACCAAGGAGCTTGTGTATTTGTCTTCAGAATCTCAATTGAATGTCTGCTACCTCCTACTGCATTCCACCTTTAGACACCTACAAGATGCAACTCCTGGCTTTAGCACCAGCCATTCCCAACCACAGCTCCCTTGTTTACCATCTAGCTGTCAGGGATGTCAGGGACTGGGCAGAGGAGGAGTGGTGGAGACCTCCACCTCAAGAGGTGTCTGAGCAGGAGCAAGATGGGGATACAGTGGACCCAGATTTGTGGTGGCGGCTAACAGGACACACACACCAGAGGAAGAAGCAAAGAGCTTCTTTCCCAAAGATTTCCCAAATCATGGAAGATGAGGAACAGGAGCAAGCTAGCAGATGCTCTAGTCCTGAACAGAGACTCAGAAATGGGAGAAATAGTACAGCATACAGTGGACACTACATCACTTGAAAGCCTGGTGAAACCTCCTTCCCCACAGACCAGGAGATCTCTTCATATCTTGGAGCAGAAGGCTAAACAGAGACAGAAAGAGTCCGTGGCCAGCCACCATAGGCAGCAAGAAGGGGTTCGCAAGCTAGGAAGTGCCATAAGGGGGTGGAGGGGGCACTCTGAGCAATGTCTTGAGACTGAAGGGAGTATAATCCATGGTCTCTATGTGTATCCTGTTGATTTTTTTTTAAAAAGTAGCAGGAGCTCTGCGTGTTTCTGATTTCACTAAGCAGCTAGACTGGGAGTTGAAACACTAGCTTGCTGAACAGCTTTCAGTGGAACTGGGAAGCTTGCACATTGGTAGGCCTAATAAAAGCATTGCCCTAATACAGATTACCACTATTCTGTAAAAGTATGGAACACAACCTGGGCTCCATTCCTGTGTATGCTAGACACAATTTTATGGATGATCTTTCTTGGAGAATAAATGCCAAGCTGTAGATTGATCTGGGAAGGAATCATGTTTCTTAAGTACATTATCACAGCTCTTCAATTTGTGGCCTTTTACAACCACAGTAAATTGACCGTAAATCGGGAAAAGACTTTAATGCTTAATAGAAACTACGGAAACTGCCTGAAGTCTGCATTAGTTTTGCTTTCTCATTGTGGATGTTGGGAATTCCTTGGCTCCATCCATGCCAATCTTCTGAGAATGCACAGTTGGTGTATTGTACATATATTATCAGCTAAATAAGCAAATGTCTATATTTTATTTATTAAAATATTTTTGAACTGGTTTTGTATTTAAAAATCGCAAAGCAGTGTGCAAAAGAACAAAAAGAATGTAATACACAATAAAACAGAATTAAAACAGCATAGGAGACAATTCTACAGCTTGACAGTGCCCAGTAATCTACACGATGAATATTACTACTCTGAAAGAACTTGGGTAAACAAAAAGGCTTTTAGCCTATTCCCAAAATATGTCAAGGTGGCAATAGTCCATCCTGCAAAAAAAAGCTGTCCAAATTTTCATTAGAGCTAAGCATACAGAAATACAGAAGAAAGGTTAGTCAGTTCTAAGCATGTGATTTCCATATGCAAGGTACCAGGATTCATCACTGTAACTTCAGTGAAAGGATCTCATGCAGAAGACATGAATGATCTATACTTGAGACCTTGGACAGCTGCTGACAACCAGGGTAGGCAGTGCTAGAGTATTTAGATTAGTGACCTTACTCCGCATAAGGGACTTTCATGTACACATGAAATTTCCCGGCTTAAATTCATAAGTAGTAGCAGACTTGGTCCAAGCTGGCTTCCAACCATTATATTTTTTAATGGAAAAAGTGTCATCAATGACTTTCACACTCAATATTCACATCAAAAAGAGTTATTAAATAGTTCATTGTTCTCAAATTATTTTACTATGTGAATATTACAATAGTCATCTAACTTGATCAATGACTTGTAAAAAAAAGAGGAATTTGACTGCTTTGAGGTTTTTTACAGTCAAGCAGAGTATACATTTTATGGAATGCATGCATGCATGAATGAATGAATAAAAATGAATGATTTGAAAGGCTACTAATAATTTAAGGGTTTTTATTTAAGTATGTGGATAATTATATGCAACTGAAGGGAAATATATTTGTGGTGCATAAGACTGAAGAATCCTACAAGCTATTTGGACTTGAAGATAGCAAACACAGCAAGAGTAATGATGCAGCAGTTTGATCTGTGCATATGTTCCTTTCTTTGTGTGAAAGAACCAAAGCCTCAGCTGCAAGCCAGTGGTTTCATGCAATTTTGATACCATTTGTCTATTTAATTGATATAATCCTCCTTGTTACAAGTAAACAATTCTAATTATCAGAATTTGGCATCTATCCCTGCATAGCAGTCAAATAACTTAACTACTTAGCTTCTTCCACTTTATCCAATCTAATCTTATTTGTCCACACCTCAGCTCTTTGTTGTTATGAAACTATCGTACGCTTCCCATGTTAGACCATCCAGTTTCAGTCATTCTATTTTTGACATAAACAATGAAGCAAACAAAAACATAAGGGAATCATGGTTTTATTAATTTTTTATGAAAGTGTGTGGAAACAATAAACAATATATGATTGATTTGGTGCTGATTTAATGCATTCTTGGTGCATTTATTGGCATCTGTGCCAAAAAGCAGACGTTATATTTGCTTAGTTATTCTTCTCATCCACAGTCCCACTAAAATATTCAGAATTGCCAGATTTAGTGACTTAATTTTCAGAATAATAGTTGAGTTTCAAAAAGCATCTATGGATATTTCTGGTTCAAAGTGGCATGTATCAGCCCTTCACTTGAGTGGAGGAAGTCCATATTTCTCCTCTCTGAAGAGGAGCAGTGTTTTAGTTGCTGCCACTAAAGGGAGTCCTCCTTTGGGACCTTGTTAGATGCTTTCATGTGAAGACCATTTGACCTAGCTCTGATTAGTGAGCAAGCTTAGAAGGCAAGAGGGGTTGGGGGATGCCTTTGGCTAGTGTCCTCCCCCCTTCTTCAGTAGGAGAAAATTCTCAGTGGAATATATTAGGGATAATAACGGGGTAAAAATGTCAGTTAAAAGAAGTGGAATAGATAGTGCTTCTTTAAAACACACGCAGAAGCTTCTGTTCTTTGCACAAAGACAGAATAGGTCTCTTCTTTCAAGAACAATATTTGTATATATTTCATTTATTTATACACTGCTTAAACAAAACCAAATCTTGCAACAACAAATGGAAATGAATAAAAGCAGTTTTCCAAATAAGAATCCAATACTTTCCATGATATATCATATAGAACTGCATTAATTAACAGATGCCTCTGAAATACAAGCATGCAGTTTCACTGAATAATATATTGTCTGTGCTTAATATAACAAAACTATCTTAATAACATAAAAACATGAGGAAAAATACATTGAAACTTATTCAAAAGTTTGAATAATAAAGATGGATATTTTTAAAACAATTGGCTCTCAAAATGGTTCATTAATATAGCATGCTTTTGATTTACAGAGTGTAATCATTTAAGTACTCTCAAAGAAGCACACCAAGATTCTGCAGCCTTGATCAGACTTCCTTTAGTATGCTTGGGTGCAGCTCATCAGGCCCTGGAGGTTTGAATTCAATTAAAATAGCTAGGTGTTCCTTTACCACTTCTTTTCCTACCTTGGGCTACAGTTTCCTCATTGTATTGTTTACTCTGTTATCAGGGCTTTTTTTCAGCCAGTACTCACCAGAACTCAGTTCTGGCACCTTTAGGTGGGCACCATTACCATTATAAGAGAACAAGGGAGGCGTTCATTGTGAGTTCTGTCTCCAATTTTTCTAGAAAAATAACACTGTCTATTATTACTAACTGCTTTCTTTTTGGGTGAAGGCAGAGTAGATGTTGAGCATTTCTGCCTTTTCTCTGTCACCCAATAGCATATCACCGTTTTCTCCACACAGAGGATATACTACTTGCTTGTTCTTCCTCTTGCTTCAATCATATTATAGTGGTACCTCGGATTAAGAACTTAATTTGTTCCAGAGGTCCGTTCTTAACCTGAAACTCTTGTTAACCTGAAGCACCACTTTAGCTAATTGGATCTCCTGCTGCTGCCCCACCACCAGAACACGATTTCTGTTCTCATCCTGAAGCAAAGTTCTTAACCCAAGGTAATATTTCTGGGTTAGCGGAGTCTGTAACCTGAAGCATATGTAACCTAAAGCATATGTAACCCAAGGTACCACTTTATTTGTTTTTTATTTATTTATTTGTAACATTTTTTTTTAAAAAAAAAAATCAACCTCTCTTACAAGCCTGAACCCATTATGAGCTTTCTCCCAACTGACCTTCTCCCTGTAACTGTTGGCTACTACTTCCTTTATGATTTCCTCTTTCTTTCATTTCTCATACATGCAATTCTAAAATTTTAGCTCATCTGTAAGCTCCTTATGCAGCCACACCAGTTTCCTTAGATTCCTCCCACTTTTCTTTCTTGTTGGAATTGTCTGCAATTGGGACATCAGTATTTCATCTTTTACAAACTCCAATCCATCTTGGACTCCCTTCTCTTTGAGTATTTCTGGCTGTCATAGCTTTAAAAAATATGGTTTATTTACCTATTTACACCTTCAGTCTGCATGTAGGGAGTCCAGATCTTACAGCATGGTCATCTCAAGCAGGACTTGTTCCCTATAGCAGTACAGCATGGGAACCAAAGGAATCTCTCCCAGCCAGCCTTCTGCCATCCTGCCCAAGATGGATACCACTCTTTGTTCTCCCCCTTATTCTACCTAGCCCATGTTAGTAGCTTTGAGAACACTGTCCAACTATCTCGTCCTCTGTCGTCCCCTTCTCCTAGTGCCCTCAATCTTTCCCAAAATCAGGGAGCATTCTTTTCCAGGAAGTCTTCTCTTCTCATGAGGTGGCCAAAGTATTGGAGCCTCAGCTTCAGGATCTGTCCTTCTATCAGGATCTGATTCTATTAAGCACCAAAATCATGATAATCTGGTTAAATCCCTGAGGCAGTCAGCTATATTGTCACACAGATAATGATTTATCATTGCTAACCTTACCTTTCCTCTACTATTGCACATCTCCTGTTTCACTGATACAAATATTAAATCACTGGCATTGTAACAAACTCTACTTTCTATAAACTCTTTAAAGTCTGCCTAATTGTTTAAAATTGTTTAAACAATTGTTTAAAAAGTAAACACAAATATTTTATGTCTTATAATATGTCTTATTCAGCATGTTGAAATCTTATTTTCTAATGAGTAATGACTACCTGAGAGGACAGCCAAATGTCTTGTGAGACAATTTGTAGAAGATAACCTTCATGTCACATAACAGCATCACCACCCTATCTGGCTGACCTCGGACTATGACCCTGCTCTGGATATATAGCTGCCTTCCACACGCCCCGTTGCTAAAGTGTTCTGTCCACAACCAATTAAGTTAAATATCAGGTGTGTTCCATTATATGTGCAGAATACTTCAGCTAATCTGAAGTTTTTATGCTGTTTGTTTTAGTCTTATTTTAATTTTACATTGTTAGACCTTTTCAGTTACGACAATTCATATTACTGTGAGTGATTATATATATATATATATAGAGAGAGAGAGAGAGAGAGAGAGAGAGAGAGAGAGTTCTCTGTATGTGCTTCATGAGATTGTTGAACACAATGCAGAGCATATGTAGTTCATAGTTTACAGGATATTCATCATGTTCATAAATACTTGGTGCAGTTTCAACTGCCGTGGACCCATTATGGCATAATCAGGCAAACATAGTTAGCATGGTGGCAAATTATTTTGGATGCATGCTTTCAGGCCCAGTACTCTATTGCCTCCACCGGATTGGAGTGAGTGGAAGCCAGAGAGGCCCAAATCCATGTCTCATGGCCATTTAAAATAAGACAGCATTCTAAGTGTCATGTCCGAAGGAAAAATGGATGTTTAAAAAAAAGAAAATTGAGGCTCCTGAATTCTGGCAATTGGATCTCAACCCATGGCAGAGCAGCTTCCAGATGTCTTTGCTGAGGCGACTTCTGAAATAGATATATCAACACAATGGATATCCAGGAGCATGGATCAAATTAAACATATAATATAAACAATAATACAACAAATTATCAAACTGTGATTTGCTTGTTTGAATGTGATACATATTAGCGGTAGCATGGTGGTGTAAATCTCTTCATGTTTCCCCTTCATTCAAATCAAGCATAGGCAATGTTATGAATGAATAATTTAAAGCTTCGTCATATTTCTAGTCTAAATAAGAAGAGAATGATTTCAGAATCAGTTGTTCAGCAGAAATGGCCATCTGTTTGTGGGTGCAATTATATTTTCCTCTCAAGTTTCATTGTGAATTTTCTCATTACTTGATAAATGTCAGGGCTCTATGTGGAGATGTTTGATTCATCCAATGAGATTAGCAGAACTGAATTGTGTTATGTTGTGGAGTTAGAGGAGCTCCTTGCCAGTGCTGAAAAGGATTTGTGTGCTTGTGTTTAGCGCGCGCACACACACACACACACACACTCATCTAAGAACAGTTTAAACAGAGACTTTTCAGTTTAGAATCATGCCCTTTGCTATCACATTTTCAGGTATTACAATACATGAATTTGGTTTGATAATTAACTTGTTTGGATAAATAGCAGCTTAATTGACTATACTACCTCAAAAGAACTATGTGGCAGGCCCACATTTTTTGCATTTTCTTATTTGCACCCTGCTTTGCTTATAATATTGGATGAAATCCCAATTCCTATTGTGTTACTAGTGCAAGCTAAATATTACTAAAGAGGGCACAAATAACCAAGTCTGTTGTGGGAAAATATTATTGTAGTTATTCTTCCCAAAAAGTTATCCTTCCAAATTCCCAAATATTGTTTCATGGTTAATTATGTTAGCATTTTATATCAATGTAAATGTATGAGATTGATAAAGTTTTGGATCAGGAAAGCTACTCCAATTGGGAGTGAACATGGTGAGTAGAGACTGAGAGAATGACTGAAATGTTCCTTGCCTGTCAAACATAGTGGTCCTTAATCTAGAAGTGTACAATCCTTTCCTTGACCCTTGGACTGTCCTAAAGAAATAATAAATACTATTCAAAGAATTGTATGTCGTAGTTTGGAAAGTCGTATTGCATTTCGGAAAGCCCAGATTTTGTGTTTTAATTTTATTTAAATAAAATACATTGCATTTAAATTTAAAGTATGTGGATAAGCATGCTTAGTGACTTTTATGACTATGTCCATTTTACTTAAAATTTTGTGTGTGTGTGTGTAATAATAGAACATTGATATATGATTATTTTAAATTTATTCTGTTTATAAATAATATTTATAAACTTCTTTTTGTCCCCAGCAAGGCTCCCCAGGGCAGTACTATATACAAAAACAAAACATTAAAATCTAACTTTAATAAATCATGTTAAGAACAAATACTGTGAATGTGACATGGAAACAATATTTGCTTGGACTGCCATTGTGCTTTCTTCTAGAAGCACGGAGAAGCACAGAGTAAAATTCCCTTTGGCTGTTATTGTAGCTTATTTTGGCTTTAAAAAACAGGTTTTTATTTTTCAACATGTATTATTCTAAGAATTTGTGTATAGTAAATGTCACAGTGTAACTGACAGT